>NW_027285740.1:0-27592 GCF_040894005.1 Engystomops pustulosus | reverse complement strand
ACATAGGAACAGGCTTTCTCAATGACAACAAGACACAAAGA
Organism: Engystomops pustulosus; assembly: GCF_040894005.1. NCBI lineage: Eukaryota > Metazoa > Chordata > Amphibia > Anura > Leptodactylidae > Engystomops > Engystomops pustulosus. Next base: position 27,551 of record NW_027285740.1, on the reverse strand, counting down.
TCCGGCAGAGATGACAGGAAGGGGCTGAGAATTTATCAGAAATTGGCAGCCAGCCAGCGCTGGAACCATCGTGGGAACGCGGAGAGGTAAGCACAGTGGCGGGGATCCAGGGAATCGTATAGGAGCATGGGTGCTCCTGTGATAAGCTGCTTCCTACTCCATGTGTTCTGACTGCTCAATCAACAACACAGGTTGGGAAAGGGATAAAGATGCCTCCAGGCAGAATCCATACTTTGACATTGACCCCTGCAGTCTGGGGAATAAGTGAAGGTGGAGGCGGAGAGAGCAGGGGACATGGAAAGCAGCGAGCACCAGACACAAAGTGGTACAGAATGCATCACGCAATTCTGACTTTGTCACCACAGTCACTAACCTTGCCGCTCTGATGTAATTTTGCTTCGCCACCTTCTCCTAGTACTTATAAGTAATACTATGTGGATCCAACAAGTCCTCTAGTCCTAAATCAGAACTCGCTGCAAAGCAGGGACTTGCAGGTCACTTAGCTAATAGGGAAGCGGCTGGTGGTGCAAAGCAGGACAATTCTTCCACACGGATGGCTTGGTTGGCTTGGTGGACAAAGAGAATCTATTGAGAATCAGCTGCTTCAGAAGTGATGCATGAAATACAGAGATTCATAAGGATGGTGGCAGAGCAAGACGATAAGTCGCAGGATTGATGACTCGGGAACTTCTATAGGTCTTCTATATAGACTTGCACTCTTTCAGTTTGTCCAGTGGATTGAGTATCATTAGCTGAGGAGAAACTGACTTTGATTTTCATTAGATTACGTTCCCCTGCCTGGTACAATCTTCTTATGACTTCCTTGTAGGCGGTATATGTCTCGGATGAAAATGGGGGCTGATGTAGCTGCAAATGGTAATCCCTTTTAAGATATAAAGTGTGACATCTTCGAAAAACGATCAGATGGTGTTGTAACTTGTAGATGGTGGCAGGTCCGTAATGAATTCTATTGAGATATGTGTCTGTGGACTCTCCAGAATGGGAAGTGGTTGGAGAAGACCAATTGAACGTCCTGGTGCATTTTTATGTTAAGCACACTGAAGACAGGTGGCAACGTATTCATGTACATTGGGCCACCAGTAGTTCCTTGATATAAATTCCAGTGTCTTTTTGGCACCCACGGACCCAGAGAAGTGACAAAAATATGCCCATGCCATCAACTTTGGCCACAATCCAGATGGAAAAAATGTTTTCCCAGGCAGTGGAATTCTTCAGAAGCAGTGGCTAGTTGTATGTTCGTAGGATTAAGGATGTGTTTTGAGGTAACTTGCAACTGCTACTACTTTTTTCAAGCATGTTTCTTAACATAAAAAGAGTTATTAACTTGTGCCCCAATTGCAGTGGGGAGCGTGCTTCCTTAACCATGGTTACACCAAGATGAGAGCGGAACCAGAAGAGGTTCAATGTCACTCAGACTTGCATTACTAGAGGATGGGTGCGGTACCGGATAGATCCCTCTGGTACCGGATTACCATTCATGTCCAGCAGGAATACAGGATAAGGAAAGGAAACCAGCGACATTCCCCATCTGGCTGCAAGCGAGCTACAAATGAAGTTTCCTGATGCAGCGGATATCTACAAATCATGTGTAGATCAGGTTCCACTACAAATAATTAAGGACATCATTAGAGTTTCTCTAAAAGGAGAGAAACACAGTGGACCTACGAGAACATCTCCTGACTTGGCTCGGTTTGCAGTTTTTTAGGCCTTTTTAGAAGATTTCACTTGGTGCCAGAGCCTGCACAATAGACACTGGTGATTCTTCACATAGTTCTCTCCTTCTTCGGACAGCAGCCTGGCTTATCCTGGCTGCATAGGCTCATCTGGGGATAACACAGGTGCCTGCAATTTGGGAGCCAGCTAAGAATCAAGACATCTGGAACAGTTTCTCAATGGCATGTCCCAGTATCAATGTCCTGTATATAGCTGCCATAGCAGGTCCCACCTTCTTTAGCAGTTTTCTCGGACTGTAAGACACGACTACAGAGTGAGATGGTTTGTAGGAATTTGATTATTTCTAACATAGCAGGTAAACTAGAGCTGTATCAGTTATCTCCAGGATGAGGGTTTTTAGGATCACATCCTCTAAGTGTAACAGAAGACATAGAATTTCTACCAGAGACAAAGTAGAAAAGACTATGAGATATTTATGTTAGAAGAGTAACATCACTTCCCAAAGCAACAATTTTGATGGAAGGAACTGCTATCCAAACCCCACATTTCATCAGATTTTTGGAGCGCATCTCTATAAAAAGAGACTTTGTGCTTGTCACGCTTAGAGGTTGTAGATCCTTTGAACCACTGCGGATGATGACACCAGCCACTACCTGGGACCAGAGTCTAAATGGTACCCGGTTTTCTGCGGCGTGGTACCACCAGGCCGTTCCACAGGCGTGACTTGTCTGCAGTGGCAGCCAAGGTCGAGGTACAGAAACGGCAGGCAATCTCGTAGTCGGGGACAGGCAGGAGGTCAGGACCGGCAGCACAGGATCGGAGGAGGAGATGTAGCAACAGGTCAGGGCATGCGGCAAAGGAGCAAAGACAGAAACAGAACCGGGGTCACAACGGGAATTCACAGAAACAGCACAAGGCATAGACAAAGCTTTCTCTAGGGCACTAGGCACGAAGATCCGTCAGGGGTCACAGGAAGACCCAGGGTTATATAGTTACGTAGAAAGGCCAGCGGCAATCAGTGGCGCGCTGGCCCTTTAAATCCCCAGAAGCCGGCGCGTGCGTGCCCTTGGAATCAGGAACGCGCGCACACGTCGGAGGAGGATGGAGCGGCAGCTGGGACCCGACGGGACGGAGTGGCAGCCGGGACCCATAAGTTGCGCAAGCGGCACACTGGTGAGGAACGAGGGGCACGGGTGAGCCCGGGACCACCCGTGTTAGTGCTCAATACATATAAAGTTATTCAGATCAGTGTAAATTTCAGTAATGATGGGCATACAGCTTTGTATCCAATGAGAGGCAATGAGTTTCCTGGCCTGGAATAAAATACAAAGTGACCCTGTGTCTTCCCCCACAATGCCTAAGACACATAAGAGTGGAGTGGGTTGAAAAGACGTCCCACAGAATTTTCCAATTAACTCTAAAACTGCCATCTTACCCACCTTCATTGATCGAACCATCGATTTTGAACAGTCCAAACATGAAGTAACTGAGAAATGTTGTAGAAGAAGGGGTGCGGAATATCAATCTGTCACACTGGTCCTCATCTTCTATGTAACTACTGGCAATCAATTTTTTTCCTTCGAATTCTCGAATCCTTTCCAATCCTCCATTAGCACCCTGAATAGTCTTTCCATTGTGTTTATTGCTCACGCACTTCTAGCGTATGCAGTGCAACCTGCCATCTCGCGCCCTCTACTAGAAACTTTCCCGCCATCCCCTAACCAGTCCCAACTCCCCCTCCTTTTATATGTTGCAATTATTCGACTAAATAATAAACCCATGGCTTTGGAAGCGCCAAACCTTCCTCTTCCTCACCCCTTTGCAAATACTCTAATCCGGGGATGTTTAACAGAAACCTTTATTTATTCTATGAAAGGAAAACGGAGGTATCTAAATAGGGGCATTATGTAATATATAGAGCGACTGGGTCATGAGCACCGCCATTAAGTAGCAGCATCCTATCAGAGAGAGAGAAGTCATTTAGTCCATGCTATTATTTTAGTTTGCATCCACTCCATGTTCAAGGAGATGTAATCCTCGGGTGTCTCCAAGATATCAATTCCCAGATATCTGTATGTACTTTCTTTCCTAATGTGTACATTCTAGCTGTAGGGACTCAGGAAGACGTTCTACTGGCATTAATAAGGATATATCCCAATTAATGGCCAAGCCTGATCTCCAACAGATCAATTCAATGGAGGAGAGTAGAACCAGACAATTCCCTACTGCTCCAGATTTATTCCTGTATCCGATGGTAGATGATTAAATTGATTGAATTTTGGTGCATTGGCTATTTCTTGCAAGACCAGACCCCCCTTGGTGGGTGACACATCCTTTATTTACATGTCGGGAAAACTACAAAAAAAAAAGGTGAATTATAGAAGGAGATAAGACAACACTCCTTGACCATTTCTAGTCAATTGTAATGGTCCAGGTGCAAGCAGACATAAGCCCCTGTTACTCGGGTCCAAAACGATTCATAAAATAGAAAAAAGCAGCAGCTCGTTATATTTCCATTTTCTATGTTATGCTTCAATAACGGTGGCGCACGCATTTCAAGTGCGAATGACCCAACATCTCCTGTAGAAAAGCTTGTCCCCTGCATATAATGAGATCTGCTCTTCATATACAAGGTCACCTCCTAGTTATACGTGCAAGCAGCTCTATGGCCAGGGCAAAGAGCAGGGGCGATAAGGGGAACCCTATCTCATGCCCCGACTCGGAGGGAAGCTGTCTGACACTCCGCCATGTACATGCGTCCTAGCCATAGGGGAGCCATACAGCAGTTACACATATGCCATGAATCTGGGGCCAAACCCCATCCTATCCCAGACCAACCGCATGTATTACCAATAGACACCGGCAAATGCTCTGGCAGCGCTGAATTACAAAACATGTTGGCTTACTTCTGCTTGTAACTGGGGAAAGGAAAACCTCCAATAATGATTTCTTGTCTGTGTTTTTCAGGAAATGAAACAGGTTCCCATGGACGTCCCCCCTCATCTCCTTGTGGTGAAGTAAAAGATGATCAATCACATCTTTCCACACTGGAGGAAAATCATGGAGATAAGCGGAAGTTTTCATGTCCGAAATGTGAGAAGCGTTTTACCGAGGATTCATATCTTGTTATCCGCCCGGGAACTAACACCGAGAAGAACCCATTTTCATGTTCTGAATGTGGGAAATGTTTTAGTAAGAATTTAAAGCTTCTTCAAAGTACTTACACAGGGGAGGAGACCTTTTCATGCCCGGAATGTGGAAAATGTTTTAGTGAAAAATCTAAACTACGAAGACATCAAAGAACTCACACGGGAGAGAAGCCATTTTCATGTTCAGAATGTGGAAAATGTTTTACTAAGAAATCAGAATTACTAAGACATCAAAGAACTCACACAGGAGAGAAGCCATTTTTATGTTCAGAATGCGGAAAATGTTTTACTTATAAATCATCTCTTGTTAAACATCAGATAATTCACACAGGTGAGAAACCATTTTTGTGTAATGAATGTGGAAAACGTTTTACCAAGAAATCACAATTACAAATACATCAAAGATATCACACAGGAGAGAAGCCATTTTCATGTTCAGAATGTGGAAAATGTTTTGCTGACAAATCAAAATTATTAAGACATCAAAGAAGTCACACAGAGGAGAAGCCATTCTCATGTTCAGAATGTGGGAAATGTTTTATTCTGGAAACAGATTTACTAAGACATCAGAGAACTCACACAGGGGTGAAGCCATTTTCATGTTCAGAATGTGGGAAATGTTTTGCTCACAAATCAGAATTGCTAAGACATCAAAAAAGTCACACGGGAGAGAAGCCATTTTCATGTTCAATATGTGGAAAATGTTTTCTTCAGAAATCCGAAGTACTAAGACATCTAATAACTCATACAGGGGAGAGGCCATTTTCATGTTCAGAATGTGGGAAATGTTTTGCTCAAAAATCACAACTTGTTATACACCAGAGAACTCACACAGGCGAGAAACCATTTTTTTGTACTGAATGTGGAAAATGTTTCAGCGATAACTCATCTCTTTCTCAACACCAAAGAACTCACACAGGGGACAAGCCATTTTTGTGTAATGAATGTGGGAAATCTTTTATAGTGAATTCGAAGCTTATTCAACACCAAAGAATTCACACAGGGGAGAAACCATTTTCATGTTCGGAATGTGGAAAATGTTTTACCTATAAATCATCTCTTGCTAAACATCAGAGAATTCACACAGCTGAGAAACCATTTGTGTGTAATCAATGTGGGAATTGTTTTCCTGATAATTCAGCTCTTTATCAACACCAAAGAACTCACACAGGGGAAAATTCATTTTTGTGTAATGAATGTGGAAAATATTTTAGCGATCATTCAGCTCTTGTTCGACATCAAAGAACTCACACAAGGAAGAAGCCATTTTCATGTCCAAAATGTGGAAAATGTTTTACTGACAGATCAAAATTATTAAGACATCAAATAACTCACACAGGGGAGAAACCATTTTCATGTTCAGAATGTGGAAAATGTTTTTCTCAAAAAGCGCATGTTGTTCAACACCAGAGAATTCACACACAGTAGAAGCTATTGTCATGTACTGAATCTGGGAAATGTTTTTTTCACACATCATTTCTTCCAAGACATCAGAGAACTCACACAGCAGAGAAGCCACATTGACAATAATTGTAAACCCAACTGATTAGGATGGTCTGCAACATGCAGCGCCTGCACTGCTATCCTCCGCACCTTGTGTCTCGTATTCCCTCCCATATGAATTGTGGGCTCTGAATAATACATACTCCCCTGCGCACTTCTTCTTTGCCTCTCTGCCCCCCCTCATACCCTACGCCAGATATATTGCAGCATCATAGAGCTAATATTATATGCAGCTGCGAGATTTCTAGCAGAAGGAGCAGGGAGGTGGGGGTGAAGTGCTCCGGGGGGCGTTCAATAACCAGATAGGACGAGGGTCACTAGTAACACACCCCTGGGCATTGGAGCTTCAATATCATAAAAATATACAGGGTTACGTACAAGATAGGTTCCATAGGTTTGTTCTTGACCTCGTTTGTAAGTTGGAACTGTATATTTTATAATTTGTAGTTCCTGACAAAAAAAAATGTTGTCCCAGTGACAATTGGAGATTCAAAATTTTAATGAGACCAAGGATTATCAATAAAGCTTCATTACAGACACCTTAACCAGAGGTCTCCCTTTTTGACCTCTGCTCCTCTCCCTCCTGCCTGCTGCTCCTCTCCCTCCTGCCTGCTGCTCCTCTCCCTTCTGTCTGCCTCAGCCCCTCTCCCTTCTGCTCCTCCTCTCCCTCCTGACTGCTGCTCCTCTCCTTCTTCTTCCTGGTGCATGTAAGTGAATTGGTTGCGAAACTATTTTATTCTTAAATTCCGCACTCAGTTCGAATCAGTCGGATCGTCCAATGGCACGCCCCCCATTTCTGTTGCATGACACTTGGCACCGATGTGCCAAAATCCAATCGTGTGCTACACAATATCCTTCTAAGTACCTATCCCACCTGCGCAAATCCCGAATACCATCAACAGTCCGACAGAAATGTGATCCACGGACTTTTAGTAAATAACCCCCACTGTGTTGAAAAAATAGGGATTCATCAAAACTAGGAGCGGAAGGTGCCCCTCCTCTCTGAAATTTGTATCTAAAGCCCGGATGGTTAAATGCTTGGGCAATAGAACCAGCATCTCCAAGCACCAGATACTATCATAAAATTAATGGTGTGTTGATGAGATTCTCATAACGAGGTCAGCAGAAGGTTATGACCTACCGATCTGAGGTCAGCATTATAAATCCCCATCTTGCTTTACAAAAAGTCAGGGCTATAGCACACCTGCTCAGCTTCCTTTCAGACTTACTCCTTGCTGCCTTGCTCAGCAGCTTTATGCAGCCTCCCAACCTGTGGCCAAGGTGCTGGAAGACACAAAACCTAAATAGTCTAACTGGGAGGTGGAATGGACTGACCCACTACCAACCTGCAAATGAAACCATATAAACCCAGCCCCGGAGAGTTTTAAACAACTTTTCCAACAAATAGCTTTTTCGAGCCGTACTTCCCGGATTTACAGTGTTTTCAGCTGGACAAACATAACCTCCACTTTAAAGCCTCGCATAATAAGAAAACCCACTGGAAACATATTGCCCATTCACAGTTAACCCCTTCAGTGTCTCACATACCCTCCCCCTCTGTTTGACCCAGTGGGGGCAAACAGCTTTGGCCGTTAGTGGGTACGAGACAGAGCATCGGCATTTCCATGTAGCTTTTCAGCTCAGTGTTTTAGCGCGAACTTGAAATTCTATAACATTAGGAACCGCTTTGTGACCCTGGCGTTCCTTTCTTTAGCCTGACTCATCCAGATGAGGGGAGAGTGATTCATTACTAGCGTAAACTGTTGCCCTATCAAGTAATATCTCAGGAATTCCAGGATGCATTTGCCCGCTAAGCACTCCCTCTCAACTATACTTTAGTTCTTAATATATTACAGTCAAGCTCACTATCAAACTATAATATAACTAAGGAATGATACAGGATGTTCCTCACCCTCCAGTACTTGGGACAGGACAGCCCCTAACCCCACGTCAGTATGCACAACAAAGGTATTGGTGAAATTAGGGGTGAACAGTACTGGTTCCTCATACAAAACAGTTTTAAGTCACTGAAAACGCCCTCTCAGCCTCTCTCCACTTCACCACCCATGCTACCCATGGTCAGGTCAGTCAGGGGTGCTGATATTGTCGCAAAGTCAGGAATAAGTCAGCAATAATAGCCCACTATGCCTAGGAAAGCCCTCATCTGCTTCTTGGTCACAGGTCGAGGCCACTGCTGTAGTGCTTCTACTTTATTTACCTGGGGTTTTATGACACCTCACCCAATACGGTACCCCAGGCCTCTTCCAGACCAAGTGCACATTTTTTGGGGGTTCGCCATCAACCCTGCCGCCCTGAGGAAGTCTTTCCTAGCCCCATGTAGCCCAAAGGGAAGTAGGACGTACTGAAATAGCCCATCAGGAGTAACAAAAGCTGTCTTCTCTTTAGCCCTGTTAGTGAGGGGTACCTGCCGATACCCTTTCATCAGGTGAAGGGTGGAGAAAAACCTAGCCTGTCCCAGTCATTCTATCAACTTGTCAACTCTGGACATAGGGTAGGAGTCAAACTTGGACACTTTGTTCAACTTCCTAAAGTCGTGGCAGAACCCTAGGGAACTGTCAGGCTTGGGGATTAATACAATAGGACTCGACCAGTCATTTTTAGACTCTTTGATCACTCCCCTGGTCCAACATCAGCCTGACTTCTTCGGATATTGCTTGTCTGCACGCTTCAGGGACCCAGGAGGGTTTTAGGTGTTCCTGGATGTAGGGTTCAGTTATGATGTCATGCTTGATGACTAAAGTATGACCCGGTAGGATCTGTACTTTGGACACCTTGCCACCAGGTACACCTACCTCCTGTTTCACGTTCTAGGGTCACTCGCTTTTTGTATTCCCACTGCTGTCAGGGATTTTCTTTCTCTCCATTACTGTAGGAGGTTCACGTGGTATATCTGTTTGGGTTCCCTCCTCCATGGCTGATAAAGCTTGTAGTTAACCTCCCCCACTTTCTCCATGACCTCATATGGACCTTGCCATTTTGCCAAGAAATTACGATGGTGGGTACAAGAACTAACACCCTGTCTCCTGGGTTGAAGGTCCTGAGTCAGGTTCATCTATTGTAGACCCTACATTGGGCCTCTTGCGCCCTCGACAAGGGGCATCACTGCTGCTATGTGGTCCTGCATAAGGGAGAAGTGTTTAGTCATGCTATGGTGGGGGGGGGGGTCCTTTCTTGTTTCCATGTCTCCTTTGCTATGTCCAGGAGCCCATGTGAGGAACAGCTCAAAGGGTCAGAAACCTGTGGAAGACTTGGGTACCTCACAAATGGCAAACATCAGATAGGGCAACAAACAGTCCTTACCATCTTTCCTGACCACCCTCTTTAGCATCCCCTTCAAGGTGTTGTTGCACCTATCGACCAGGCTGTCTGTCTGGGGATGATATACAGAGGGTCAGATCTCTTTAACCTGCAGTAATTTACTCACATCCTTCATTACTTTGGACATAAATTGGATCGCCTGGTCAGTCAGGGTTTCCTTGCAACCTTTGTGCTGAAAAACCCAGCTTATACTCGAGTATATACGGTACATATCCACCATAACTCACAATGTTTGTAAGCAAACACAAAAGAAAGCAGGCAAGACAGAAACATCCCAGCTGGAAGTATTTAGTGATTCTTCACTTCTCAGATACAGTATAAAGTGCTTTTTTAAGTCCCATGGGCCCGGGCTGTTTACACGACTAGGGCCCACCCAGCGTCCAAGCCAACATGTGCCCGGATGTTAGGACTTAATAACTACTCTATATACTCTACATCAGGGGTCAGGAACCTTTTTGGCTAAGAGAGCCATAAGCGCCACATATTTTAAAATATAATTCTGTCACAGCCGTACAATATGTTTATACACTATATAGCCAGCCAGCCCCCTATACATAGCCAAACAGCCGGTCAGCCTCCCCCTGTATATAGCTGGCCAGCCCCCCCCCCCCTCCTGCATATAGCCACCCCCCACACCTCCTGCATACAGCCAGCCAGCCTGCCTTCCCACCCACCTGTGTACAGCCATGTACAAAAGACCATGAACTACTTGGTGCAGTCCAGCCAGTGGTGACAGCTCCGAGCACACCGGTGGTTCAGAGACACAGGCGCGCACTGAGCTGTCACCGCCTGCCGGACTGCACCGGTTTTTTGTACATGGCTGTACACAGGTGGGTGGGAAGGCAGGCTGGCTGTATGCAGGAGGTGTGGGGGGTGGCGGGGGAGCGTTAGAAAGGTAAGTACAAAGTTAAAATGCCCCACCCCGGCATCCATACTCCAGTGGCTACCAAATAACTACACCAGCTTGGATGCAACCAGATGTATTGCCTGTTAATGTTCACAAACAATATAACTAAAGTTCAGTTCATCAAGTACAGAACAGTACATGCGAGGGGGGGGGGGTAGGAAATATATGGGCAGTCATGGTGGACTAAAGGAAATGGAATACCGATAAGACTAATTCACTTTTTTCCTTGCATCCCCCATGATAGGCCCACCTGGAGATCTACCACATGAATATTTTCTAGGGAGGGATTACAGCCTGCAATATTTTCATCCCGAAGGAAAGGTCTGAATTATTTGTAATGTCCAACCTGTAATGTTTTACAAAGGTAAAAGGAGATGACCAGGTAGCAGCTTTACATTTTTGGTCTATTGAAGCTATGGTACTGCCATAGCTCTGGTAGAATTGGCTCTCACAGCTTCTGGAGATGTCTTGTCTAGTGAATCGTAAGCTTCTAGGATGACAGTCTTAATCCATCTATACCTGTACCTGAGTACAGATCTCATTACATCTAAAGGATGCCCGGAAACTTCTCTGGGAGATCTTGGGTTCTGGCAAAATGAAGGAAGGGCCACCTTCGTGATTGAGGTGAAAGGATCTGCAGACCTTGGGAATGAAGTTTGGGTCAAACGTTAGCGCAATTCTGTCATCAGAAATTAAACAATACGGTTCATTAATTGACAACGCCTGAATCTCCCCAATCCTTCTAGCTATAGTAATTACTATTAAGAAGGCTGTCTTTGGAGTTAAATTTCTAACTCAACGAATTCAAACTGAGGTCCAGTAAGAAAGTTTAAAACTAAAGACAAGTCCCAGGGGGCCAGAGTGTTTTATTGTTGGTCCAATTCTGCCAGTAGCTTTAACAAACCTCTTGATCCATTTACGTTCAGCCATGGTTCAGTCAAAGAAGACACTTAGAGCCGCAATCTGTACTTAGGGTACTTGTTTTCAGACCCTTGTCAAATCCGGATTGCAAGAAATTCAAGATCTGCAAAATATTGTTAGAACCACAAAAGAAGATAAGCCTTTTCCATATTTTTAGGTAAATGGCTGAGGTAACCTGTTTCCTGTTAGCTTGCAAGGTAGAGATTACCTGTTCTGATAGACCCTTAGTCCTTAGGAGTCTCCCTTCAGGATCCATGCTAAGACCTTGAGACCCTGAGGATCTGGGTGAAACAGTGGTCCCTGGTATAGAAGATCTTCCCGATTGGGTAGCAGGAAGGGTTCTGCTAGAGCCATCTTCTTCAAGAGCGGAAACCAGCCTTTCTTTTACCAGAACGGGACTATGAGAATGATCTTGGATTTGTCCCTTTGGATCTAATGTATTACTTTTGAAATTATGGGAAGAGGAGGAAATGCAAAGGATCGCTAAGATTGTGCGCCCGATATCCTGCATGTGTCGCTTCCCAGCTCAGGTCCCCGGAGTTCACCTTCTTCTTCTTGGTGCATGTAAGTGCATTGTCTTCCGACACAATTCGAAAGTTGTCCGAATCAGTTGGATCGTCCAACAGCACGCCCGATTTCTGTCACATAAAAGCCAGCACAGCCGCGCCACAATCCGATCGCATGCGACACAATCCCCAATTAAGTATCTGTCACAGCGGTCCCAAAAAGTTCAAAAATCCGACAAAAGTGCGATCCGAGGACCCTTAGTACATAGGCTCCACTGTGTCTGTATCATTCAGAGAGAAGAAATGCTTTACTTTAGTAGATCTATTTGCCACAAGAGAAAATACAAGAGGCATGTCCCACATCTGGGTTAGATGATAAAACACTTCCTGGTTTAGGCACCACTTGTTCTGATCTAACGTTTTTCTGGTCAGGAAGTCTGCTATCTTGTGCTCCTTGCCACTTAGGTGAATAGTAGATAGGGAGAAAATATTCATCTCTGCCCAAGAGAAAATTTCACTTAAAAGGTTCATGAGGTCCGGAGCCATTAACTCAGGTAATGAGAGGAGGACACAGGGGCCATTACTACAGGTAATGAGAGGAGGACACAGGGGCCATTACTACAGGTAATGAGGGGAGGACACAGGGGCCATTACTACAGGTAATGGGAGGAGGACAGAGGAGCCATTACTACAGGTAATGAGAGGAGGACACAGGAGCCATTACTACAGGTAATGAGAGGAGGACAGAGGAGCCATTAACTCAGGTAATGAGAGGAGGACACAGGGGCCATTACTACAGGTAATGAGGGGAGGACACAGGAGCCATTACTACAGGTAATGAGAGGAGGACACAGGAGCCATTACTACAGGTAATGAGGGGAGGACACAGGGGCCATTACTACAGGTAATGAGGGGAGGACACAGGAGCCATTACTACAGGTAATGAGAGGAGGACACAGGAGCCATTACTACAGGTAATGAGAGGAGGACACAGGAGCCATTACTACAGGTAATGAGAGGAGGACACAGGAGCCATTACTACAGGTAATGAGAGGAGGACAGAGGAGCCATTACTACAGGTAATGAGAGGAGGACACAGGAGCCATTACTACAGGTAATGAGGGGAGGACACAGGAGCCATTACTACAGGTAATGAGAGGAGGACAGAGGAGCCATTACTACAGGTAATGAGAGGAGGACAGAGGAGCCATTACTACAGGTAATGAGGGGAGGAGAGGGGAGCCATTACTACAGGTAATGAGGGGAGGACACAGGAGCCATTACTACAGGTAATGAGAGGAGGACACAGGAGCCATTACTACAGGTAATGAGGGGAGGAGAGGGGAGCCATTACTACAGGTAATGAGGGGAGGACACAGGAGCCATTACTACAGGTAATGAGAGGAGGACACAGGAGCCATTACTACAGGTAATGAGGGGAGGACACAGGAGCCATTACTACAGTTAATGAGGGGAGGACACAGGAGCCATTACTACAGGTAATGAGGGGAGGACACAGGAGCCATTACTACAGGTAATGAGAGGAGGACACAGGAGCCATTACTACAGGTAATGAGAGGAGGACACAGGAGCCATTACTACAGGTAATGAGGGGAGGACACAGGAGCCATTACTACAGGTAATGAGGGGAGGACACAGGAGCCATTACTACAGGTAATGAGAGGAGGACACAGGAGCCATTACTACAGGTAATGAGAGGAGGACAGAGGAGCCATTACTACAGGTAATGAGAGGAGGACACAGGAGCCATTACTACAGGTAATGAGAGGAGGACAGAGGAGCCATTACTACAGGTAATGAGAGGAGGACACAGGAGCCATTACTACAGGTAATGAGGGGAGGACACAGGAGCCATTACTACAGGTAATGAGGGGAGGACACAGGAGCCATTACTACAGGTAATGAGGGGAGGACAGAGGAGCCATTACTACAGGTAATGAGAGGAGGACACAGGAGCCATTACTACAGGTAATGAGGGGATGACACAGGAGCCATTACTACAGGTAATGAGGGGAGGACACAGGAGCCATTACTACAGGTAATGAGGGGAGGACACAGGAGCCATTACTACAGGTAATGAGGGGAGGACACAGGAGCCATTACTACAGGTAATGAGAGGAGGACACAGGAGCCATTACTACAGGTAATGAGAGGAGGACAGAGGAGCCATTACTACAGGTAATGAGAGGAGGACAGAGGAGCCATTACTACAGGTAATGAGAGGAGGACAGAGGAGCCATTACTACAGGTAATGAGGGGAGAACAGAGGAGCCATTACTACAGGTAATGAGAGGAGGACACAGGAGCCATTACTACAGGTAATGAGAGGAGGACACAGGAGCCATTACTACAGGTAATGAGAGGAGGACAGAGGAGCCATTACTACAGGTAATGAGGGGAGAACAGAGGAGCCATTACTACAGGTAATGAGGGGAGGACACAGGAGCCATTACTACAGGTAATGAGAGGAGGACAGAGGAGCCATTACTACAGGTAATGAGGGGAAGACAGAGGAGCCATTACTACAGGTAATGAGAGGAGGACACAGGAGCCATTACTACAGGTAATGAGGGGAGGACACAGGAGCCATTACTACAGGTAATGAGAGGAGGACACAGGAGCCATTACTACAGGTAATGAGAGGAGGACAGAGGAGCCATTACTACAGGTAATGAGGGGAGGACACAGGAGCCATTACTACAGGTAATGAGGGGAGGACACAGGAGCCATTACTACAGGTAATGAGGGGAGGACACAGGAGCCATTACTACAGGTAACGAGGGGAGGACACAGGAGCCATTACTACAGGTAACGAGAGGAGGACACAGGAGCCATTACTACAGGTAACGAGAGGAGGACACAGGAGCCATTACTACAGGTAACGAGAGGAGGACACAGGAGCCATTACTACAGGTAACGAGAGGAGGACACAGGAGCCATTACTACAGGTAACGAGGGGAGGACAGAGGAGCCATTACTACAGGTAACGAGAGGAGGACACAGGAGCCATTACTACAGGTAATGAGAGGAGGACAGAGGAGCCATTACTACAGGTAATGAGAGGAGGACACAGGAGCCATTACTACAGGTAATGAGGGGAGGACACAGGAGCCATTACTACAGGTAATGAGGGGAGGACACAGGAGCCATTACTACAGGTAATGAGGGGAGGACAGAGGAGCCATTACTACAGGTAATGAGGGGAGGACAGAGGAGCCATTACTACAGGTAATGAGAGGAGGACACAGGAGCCATTACTACAGGTAATGAGAGGAGGACACAGGGGCCATTACTACAGGTAATGAGGGGAGGACACAGGAGCCATTACTACAGGTAATGAGAGGAGGACAGAGGAGCCATTACTACAGGTAATGAGAGGAGGACAGAGGAGCCATTACTACAGGTAATGAGAGGAGGACACAGGAGCCATTACTACAGGTAATGAGAGGAGGACACAGGAGCCATTACTACAGGTAATGAGAGGAGGACACAGGGGCCATTACTACAGGTAATGAGAGGAGGACACAGGAGCCATTACTACAGGTAATGAGAGGAGGACAGAGGAGCCATTACTACAGGTAATGAGAGGAGGACACAGGAGCCATTACTACAGGTAATGAGAGGAGGACACAGGAGCCATTACTACAGGTAATGAGAGGAGGACACAGGAGCCATTACTACAGGTAATGAGAGGAGGACACAGGAGCCATTACTACAGGTAATGAGAGGAGGACACAGGAGCCATTACTACAGGTAATGAGAGGAGGACACAGGAGCCATTACTACAGGTAATGAGGGGAGGACAGAGGAGCCATTACTACAGGTAATGAGGGAAGGACACAGGAGCCATTACTACAGGTAATGAGGGGAGGACACAGGAGCCATTACTACAGGTAATGAGAGGAGGACACAGGGGCCATTACTACAGGTAATGAGAGGAGGACACAGGAGCCATTACTACAGGTAATGAGGGGAGGACACAGGAGCCATTACTACAGGTAATGAGAGGAGGACACAGGGGCCATTACTACAGGTAATGAGAGGAGGGCACAGGAGCCATTACTACAGGTAATGAGGGGAGGACACAGGGGCCATTACTACAGGTAATGAGAGGAGGGCACAGGAGCCATTACTACAGGTAATGAGGGGAGGACACAGGAGCCATTACTACAGGTAATGAGGGGAGGACACAGGAGCCATTACTACAGGTAATGAGAGGAGGACACAGGAGCCATTACTACAGGTAATGAGAGGAGGACACAGGAGCCATTACTACAGGTAATGAGAGGAGGACACAGGAGCCATTACTACAGGTAATGAGGGGAGGACAGAGGAGCCATTACTACAGGTAATGAGGGGAGGACACAGGAGCCATTACTACAGGTAATGAGGGGAGGACACAGGAGCCATTACTACAGGTAATGAGAGGAGGACACAGGGGCCATTACTACAGGTAATGAGAGGAGGACACAGGAGCCATTACTACAGGTAATGAGGGGAGGACACAGGAGCCATTACTACAGGTAATGAGAGGAGGACACAGGGGCCATTACTACAGGTAATGAGAGGAGGGCACAGGAGCCATTACTACAGGTAATGAGGGGAGGACACAGGGGCCATTACTACAGGTAATGAGAGGAGGGCACAGGAGCCATTACTACAGGTAATGAGGGGAGGACACAGGAGCCATTACTACAGGTAATGAGGGGAGGACACAGGAGCCATTACTACAGGTAATGAGGGGAGGACACAGGAGCCATTACTACAGGTAATGAGGGAAGGACACAGGAGCCATTACTACAGGTAATGAGGGGAGGACAGAGGAGCCATTACTACAGGTAATGAGGGGAGGACACAGGAGCCATTACTACAGGTAATGAGGGGAGGACACAGGAGTCATTACTACAGGTAATGAGGGGAGGACACAGGAGCCATTACTACAGGTAATGAGAGGAGGACAGAGGAGCCATTACTACAGGTAATGAGGGGAGGACACAGGAGCCATTACTACAGGTAATGAGGGGAGGACACAGGAGCCATTACTACAGGTAATGAGAGGAGGACACAGGAGCCATTACTACAGGTAATGAGGGGAGGAGAGAGGAGCCATTACTACAGGTAATGAGAGGAGGACATAGGAGCCATTACTACAGGTAATGAGGGAAGGACACAGGAGCCATTACTACAGGTAATGAGGGGAGGACAGAGGAGCCATTACTACAGGTAATGAGGGGAGGACACAGGAGTCATTACTACAGGTAATGAGGGGAGGACACAGGAGCCATTACTACAGGTAATGAGAGGAGGACAGAGGAGCCATTACTACAGGTAATGAGGGGAGGACACAGGAGCCATTACTACAGGTAATGAGGGGAGGACACAGGAGCCATTACTACAGGTAATGAGAGGAGGACACAGGAGCCATTACTACAGGTAATGAGGGGAGGACACAGGAGCCATTACTACAGGTAATGAGAGGAGGACACAGGAGCCATTACTACAGGTAATGAGAGGAGGACACAGGAGCCATTACTACAGGTAATGAGGGGAGGAGAGGGGAGCCATTACTACAGGTAATGAGAGGAGGACACAGGAGCCATTACTACAGGTAATGAGGGGAGGACATAGGAGCCATTACTACAGGTAATGAGGGGAGGACACAGGAGCCATTACTACAGGTAATGAGGGGAGGACAGAGGAGCCATTACTACAGGTAATGAGAGGAGGACACAGGAGCCATTACTACAGGTAATGAGGGGAGGACACAGGAGCCATTACTACAGGTAATGAGGGGAGGACACAGGAGTCATTACTACAGGTAATGAGGGGAGGACACAGGAGTCATTACTACAGGTAATGAGGGGAGGACACAGGAGCCATTACTACAGGTAAAGAGAGGACAAATGTCACCTGAGCGTCTGCATAAGAGCTCACTCTGTGATATACACTTAATCAGCGCCCCGCCCACACTGGTCACATGATCTAACACATCATCACAGGTCCTTCATCCAACACTTTCCCTTTATACATGTGCACCCCGCCCCTCAGTGACATCACATACCCAGGGTCACATGACTAGTGCATAGAGTGCAGGAAGACGTGCGTGAGGTAAGTGACCAGAGGGATACAACTCCCAGCATGCTCTAGGAGCACACACACTATATGGAGAGACTACAACTCCCAGCATGCTCCAGGAGCACACACACTGTATGGAGGGACTACAACTCCCAGCATGCTCCAGGAGCACACACACTATATGGAGGGACTACTACTCCCAGCATGCTCCAGGAGCACACACACTATATGGAGGGACTACAACTCCCAGCATGCTCCAGGAGCACACACACTGTATGGAGGGACTACAACTCCCAGCATGCTCCAGGAGCACACACACTATATGGAGGGACTACAACTCCCAGCATGCTCCAGGAGCACACACACTATGTGGAGGGACTACAACTCCCAGCATGCTCCAGGAATACACACACACACACACTATACGGAGGGACTACAACTCCCAGCATGCTCCCGGAGCACACACACTATATGGAGGGACTACATCTCCCAGCATGCTCCAGGAGCACACACACTGTATGGAGGGATTACAACTCCCAGCATGCTCCAGGAGCGCACACACTATATGGAGGGACTACAACTCCCAGCATGCTCCTGGAGCACACACACTATATGGAGGGACTACAACTCCCAGCTTGCTCCAGGAGCACACACACACTATATGGAGGGACTACAACTCCCAGCATGCTCCAGGTCCCTCCATGTGGGGTCCAGTATGTGCTATTAGTGAGGAGCGGCACAGTCCAGCGCCATCACTCCTCCCTCAGTCCAGTGACCTCCCCTCCAGTGTCTGGAGAATCCCCATCTGTCACATCACACATGTCATGGACACAATTGCTTCATATAGAGTTTGCTCTTAGTTCTTGTCATGTTTCCTCAGGTTCTATAAATACAGGACTCCCAGAGGTTTCTCCTAAAGATGATCCTTTCCATCAATGATCCACCAGGGATCCGGGAGAAGGACAGAGAGCAGATGGCGGCCAGGATCCTGGAGCTCACCCTGGAGATGATCTCCTTGATAACCGGAGAGGTGAGAGTCTCCCAGGACACGGCTCTTATCTCTAGGAATAACAGCGGGAAATGACTGGAGAGGTGAAGGATTCTTAGGATCTATGTAGTGATCAGTGTCTCCCCATACACAGGATTACACAGTAGTGAAGAAGTCGTCTGGTGAGTGTGTGACCCCCCGTGTGTCAGGAGGATGGACCCAGAGCCCCATCACCGAGCCTCCACCTCATTCACTGATACATGAGCAGAAGATCCTAGAACTTACCTCCAGGATCACTGAGCTGCTGAGCGGAGAGGTGAGCGCTGCCGGGAATGCTGGGACATTGTACAATAACACAAGGGAGGGGTCTGGGTGATGACTGTGTCATTGTGGGTGTCAGGTTCCTATAAGGTGTCAGGACGTCACTGTCTATTTCTCCATGGAGGAGTGGGAGTATATAGAAGGACACAAGGACCAGTACAAGGACATCATGATGGAGGACCACCAGCCCCTCACATCACCAGGTAAGAGGAGACCTTCCTGATTATAGAGGACAGAGCAGGTGTGAGGTCACCTCCTCCATCATCTCATCATCACATATAGACAATGTATCAGTCACTGTGTATATTTCCTATAGATGGATCCAGTCAGAGAAATCCACCAGAGAGATGTCCCAGTCCTGAAGATTCCCGAGATATTACACAGGAACCAGAGAGATGTCCCCGTCCTGGAGATTCCCGAGATATTACACAGGAGCCAGAGAGATGTCCCAGTCCTCTATATTTCCATATTGTTAAAGAGGAACCGGAGGAGAATGTCCCACTGGATCATCAGGTAGATGGAGCTGAGGTTCCTGTGAATCCTCTATAGATGGATGTAATGAAGCTACTTACCTTCTCCAGCAGCAGTGGGTGGAGGGTCTATGACTCCTCTTAGTATTATTAGTGGAGGAAGAGTATGGAATTGTAGTAATAAGTCGGATCTATTTAGTACATCACCTGCAGGTCTCCATCTTCTCAGTTAATGAACTTCATCATAGAACCTGACTTGGGTCACACTAGGATGGTGGTTGGTGGTAAGGGGCTGGTGTTCAGTACTTGCCCCCAGGCCCTGGTTGATCGTTACCCTCACACACATATCGGTATCTTTCTCTTATTTGCGTCTAACAATCCTGTCAGTCCTTTCCCTCACACGTATCTGTGTCTCTCATTATAGGATCCTGTCAGCAGAGTAATGGCCGCCTTATCTCTCTAGTGTAGGAAACTCTTGTCCCTATGATAACAGAGATTATCTCTCTACACGTTTGTCTCTCTCTTCTCTTTCATCTCTAGACCTTGTTCTTATTCTCCTCTCCAACTTTTACCTCAGGATCATCGTCTCTCCCTTCTCTCCCACCATCTCCCTCAGATTTCCCTCTTTCCCTCCTTCTCTTCTCATTCGCCAGTTCTTCCAGGGGGAGGAGTAATGAGCATGACCTGTAAAGGTTGGCAGCTCTCCTAGCTAAGCTTGGTTGTGCTGTGCTCCAATACAATCCATTAAACCGTTTACAAAGAAGAACAAAATCAACAAACAGGAACATAGAAGCGACATACACATATGATGGGAACATACAAGGTACAAACATATCAGTTCAGAATAGAATGAATAATCCTTTACTATATAAAAAGGCGACAATCCAGCCCCTTACAGGTTATAACTGGTTTCTAGTATTGATCCTGTCTCCTCCTGCAGGAGATTATTCCCTTAGTTCCTGGTTCTAGAGGTTTCCATCCATCACTTGGATATAAGAGAATCTCTGGAGACATTTCCTTGTTTTCTCAGGTCCTTCATGTTGGATCTTTCCAGGAAAGTTGTGGTGGAAGGAGGAGCGGAGAGGAAATCCCCTCATCAGTGACAGAGGAGGGTAAGAGCCTTTCATGTATCTTGTGGGTTATTCTTCCCTTATACATTGCAGGGAGAGGTCACATCCAGGGGAGGAGATGGAGATGACATAGACACCGGCTCATCTGTCTCTGGTCTCCTCCTCCAGTCGGTCGGATCAGTCTATCTCCACATGTTGTGGTACTGTAATACTTTGAGTAATGTTATTGGATGCAGTGAAGACCACCCAAATATGTTCAGGAAAATATTTATTTAAAGGGGTGGTCTGCTCAAAGGATAATATAAACTGAATGCAGAATAAAGTGTTCAAAGGAGTCAGAAAACAAGTACAGCCCCAAACACACAACCAAGGGAAGCAGAAGATAAGTCAGCCCACAAGACGCACTTTAGTGCAATCTTTAAAAATATTGGGGATGATTGATGAATCGGGACATGGTAACAGGTGTTAATGAGGTCTAGAGTTGCCATGTTACAACTTTTCTTCAGGACACAAATTGTAGACCGGATTCACTTCATCTTGAACTCTTTGGGGCTCATTTACTAAGGGTTGCGTGCTGCACTTTCGTTGAACACAAGAAGAGTGTAAGTCTCTACTGCCAGCTCAATCAAAAGCCCTCCAACAATGTGTGCACGGCATGCACCATGCAGAAGAAGGTAAACTCTGTCGGACCTAAGCGGGGAAGCGACACATGCAGGATATCGGGCGCACGATCTTAGTGAACCGCGGCACAGTGCATTATCGCCAGACAATGCACTCTTGGTGAACTCCGTCGGACAGGTAAGTAATTGTGCCCCTGAAGATCGAAAATTTCTTTGAATGACCCAATATTGAGGAACAAAAACCTTCTTTTGTTGTAGAGACAAAACTAAAATTAAAACTTTTTCCTCCAGCAATGTCAATTTGGCTGCCAGGGACTTGCGGGTCACTCAGCTAATAGGGAAGAGGCTGGTGGTGTAAAAGCAGGACACAGTGGGGAACATTTACTAAGGGTCTGAATCACGGTTTTCTGAATTTTACGGTTTTGTACCGAATTGCTCCGGGATTTTGGCACACGCGATCGGATTGTGTCGCATGCAACGAAAAACGGGGGGTGTGGCCGTCGGAAAACCCGAAGGATTCGGAAAAATCACGCTATTTAGAAGAAAATAAAAGTGTCGCTTGACACACACTTACATGCACCAGGAGAACGTGCCGCTGGATCGCGACAGGACCGGGTAAGTAAACGAGCCCCATAGTGACTGGATTAAAGCTTAGGATAGTAGAACAAAAATATGGAGCCATAGTCAGGCTTGGCGGAGACAAGGTCACACAATCAAATTCATGAAACAAACCGAACGGCTGAAGCATCTGATACTGTGGCACTAGTTTGGAGTTCAGTAAGTAGTTTTATAGACTTTCTTACAGAGAAGATCACGTGAACTCAGGCGCAAGTTCCAGGATATGTCTGTAGAGCGAAGAACCAGCCATCAGAGGAAGTTTCAGCAAGTATTCTGCCACTAAAGGGAGTCAGAATGCTAAAAGAAGCAGTGCCGAATCATGACCGTACTCCCGTATTTAGGGGTGGACTCCAAACATCCCAGGTTTTTTTTTAATTATTATTACAAAAACCTTTTCAGAAGGTGAGTAGTATGTACAGTACATCCTCTTTCTTCACCCAGAAGCATTCCTCCAGCTGGAGGAGAAGACTTCCTTATAAACCCCCTCTCTAGGTTCTCCTTGATATAGGCAGACATGGCTAGAGTCTCTGGCAGAGACAGAAGATAAACCTGTCCACGAGGAGAAGTTCCTGGCATCAGATCAATTGGAATTCACAGAACAGACAGGAAGGACCCTAGACATACGATTCCTCTGGCAGACATTTCAAGACCGATGTCTCAATTGAAGACCAAGGAATGGCGTCAGAACCAGGGGAGGCCCAGAAGCACTTGGTCCACGAAATGGGGCAGAACTTAAAACCAGATGATCTCTGAGTGCAGGGCCCCTATTTCAGTGACAAACTCAACCTTCCTGGAAAAGGATCTGATTTTTGTCAGACCCCCAACAAGGCAGGAAAACTGATTTTTGGAGATAAGAGAGACAAACCTAGGAGGGAATTCACTATCAAACCTAGGAGCTGGAGTTTCCCCGCTTCAAAGGACAGTTGCGAATGTAGTGTGCACTCTTGATTCTCTTGCTCGCTGAGTTTCGTCCTTTCAACTTGCATGGGCTCCTCTGGTGGTGAATTAACTGGTGTCAGCAGAGGTCGTTGAAAGTTTGGTGCCAGTCTTGAAATCCTCTTTTCATGAATCAACTCCTTTAGATGTTCATGAAAGTGCACGTCAGTACGTGTGGCCAAGGCTATGACTTCATCTAAGGAGGTTGGCACATCCCTTCCTGTCAGCTCATCTTTGATATGAGGAGCTAGACCTGCCCAAAAAGCAGGAACAAGGGCATTATTATTCAAGGTTAATTCTGCAGCGAGGATTCAAAACTGAATGACATATTTTCCAACAGTCAGTCTATCCTGGCGCAGTTAAAGCAGTGCAGATGCCGTAGATGAAACTCTTCCTGGTTCCTCAAAAACTGTCCTGAATGTATCCAGAAATGTCGCCAATCTAACAGTTTCAAGACTGCCACGCTCCCAGAGAGAATTGGCCTAGGATAAAGCTTCTCCAGAGAGCAAAGAAACAAAAGACACCTTAGAATCCACAACAGGTTTTGACACTTCCATCATAGCGAGGCAGGAGTTGAAGCTGGACAGCAGGACTAACAGGAGCTGTAGCAGACTGAGAAGCGGGTGTGGATGGGACCTGTGGTACTACGGAGTAAATGCAGAGTCCAGGTGTTTAGCAATAGTTTGTACAGCCTGCATAAGCTGATCTTGACGCTGGTGTAGATCACACAGGTTTCTTGGCTTGGCCAGCAGGGTCTGCGGCCTGAGCAAACTGTAACAAGCAGCAGGTTGTGTACCCACTGTGCTAACTGGTTTGACTTTGGGCCAGACACTAAGAGTGTTATCCCCGGTCCTCTCCAGTATTCACCCTTTTAAACCTGTACCGGGATCTGGACTTTGCTGTGGAGAGAGAGATTGCAAGGCCGCTACCTCTTCTGGTGGTCCCAGTATAGATAGCAGCTGGCCAAGCAGGCACAGAGACACTGGTACGTAATACCAAGAGTTCAGGCAAGGCAGGTGGTCAGTATCAGTCCGTAGTAAAGACAGGCAGTGTACAATCAGAAGCCAGGGACTGCCAGAGGGTCGTGGGAGGCAGCACAGGTCGAGAAGCAAGCCAGGGTCATATACCAAGGAGGGCGGATCAAATCGGTCAGGAACAAGCTGGGGGTCACACATGGACAGAGACAAACACCATACAGCAGTACTAGCAAGCTAGAAACCTTTTTCAGATGCAGAGAAGAGGGCACGAGAGCGAGTTTCAGTAATGGTGGGCACAGAGTTTTGTATCCCATGAGAGGTAATGAGTTTCCTGGCCTGGAATAACATACAATAGTTACAGAACGTGACCCTGTGTCTTCCCTCCCAAGGCCTAAGACACAAAAGAGTGGAGTGGGTTAAAAAGAAGCCCCACAGAATTCTCTAATTAACTCCAACCACAATGGTCCTACCCGCCTACATTCCCATTTGTATTGGCCGCACCCCATTTAGGAAATGCCGCCGTGTCCCAAGCTCCAACCACATTAAGCAAGACAGTAGTTAAATAGGCACAATATAGCAGCATTAACTGTGAGATTCTCTTCTGAAAATAGTCAGTGGTCATTTCCAAAATAAAATGTCATTGCCATGGTCCATTATTGACCGAATGTCCTCCTCCCATTTTTGAGGCAGACATTTCTGTAGATATATTTGCAGCAGTGTCTAGTATAAGAGAATAAGCCTCTTGTGCTGTCGAATTATGTGTCCCTATAACAGGATGTTCCACCCTCCGACAGCTCTATTCTGAACTGTCCAAGCATGACGTAACCGAAAAATGTTGTAGAAGAAGCGGCGAGGAATATCAATCTGTCAGGCTGGTCCCTGTCTTGTATGTGAGCTACTGCCAAACTATTTTTTTCCCTGTCAAATTTTCTGGCAGCGTCAAATAATAAAACATGTTGCTTTTCTTCTGCTTGTAACTGGGTAAAGGAAAACCTCCAATCATGATTTCTTGGCTGTATTTTTCAGGAGATGAAACAGGTTCCCATGGACGTCCCCCCTCATCTCCTTGTGGTGAAGTAAAAGATGATCAATCCCATCTTTCCACAGAGGAGGGAAATCATGGAGACAAAAGGCAGTTTTCGTGTCCGAAATGGGAGAAGAGCTTTCCCCCAAAACCATATCTTGTTATACATCAGAGAATTCACACAGGGGAGAAGCCATATTCCTGTCCTGAATGTACAAAATGTTTTACTCATGCTTCAGGTTTACTAAGACATAAAAGAACTCACACAGGGGAGAAGCCATTTTTATGTTCAGAATGTGGAAAATGTTTTACCCGGAAATCAGAATTACGAACACATCTAAGAACTCACACAGGAGAGAAACCATTTACATGTTCAGAATGTGGAAAATGTTTTACTCGGAAATCAGAATTACTAAGACATCACAGAAGTCACACAGGAGAGAAGCTATTTTCATGTACAGAATGTGGAAAATGTTATACTCGGAAATCAGAATTAATAACACATCTAAGAACTCACACAGGAGAGAAGCCATTTACATGTTCAGAATGTGGAAAATGTTATACTCGGAAATCAGAATTACTAAGACATCAAAAAAGTCACACAGGAGAGAAGCCGTTTTCATGTTTAGAATGTGGAAAATGTTTTACTCAGAAATCAGAATTAGTAAGACATCAGAGAACTCACACAGGAGAGAAGCCATTTTCATGTTTAGAATGTGGAAAATGTTATGCTCGGAAATCAGAATTACTAGGGCATCAAAGAACTCACACAGGAGAGAAGCCATTTTCATGTTTAGAATGTGGAAAATGTTTTCTTCTGGAAGCTATTTTACTAAGACATCAAAGAATTCACACAGGGGTGAAGCCATTTTCATGTTCAGAATGTGGAAAATGTTTTACTTGGAAATCAGAATTACTAACACATCAAAGAACTCACACAGGGGAGAAACCATTTTCATGTTTAGAATGTGAAAAATGTTTTTCTCAGAAATCAGAATTACTTAGACATCTAAAAACTCACACAGGGGAGAAACCATTTCCATGTTCAAAATGTGGGAAATGTTTTCTTCAGAAATCAGAATTACTAAGACATCTAATAACTCACACAGGGGAGAGGCCATTTTCATGTTCAGAATGTGGAAAATGTTTCACTCATAAATCATCTCTTGTTCAACACCAGAGAACTCACACAGGCGAGAAACCATTTTTTTGTAATGAATGTGGAAAATGTTTCAGTCGTAATTCAGCACTATATCAACACCAACGAACTCACACAGGGGAGAAGCCATTTTCATGTTCAAAATGTGGAAAATGTTTTACTCATAAATCATATCTTTTTAAACACCAGAAAATTTGCATCGGCTAGAAACCATTTTTGTGTAATGAATGTGGAAATTGTTTTACCGATAATTCAACTCTTCATCAACACCAAAGAACTCACACAAAAGAGAAGCCATTTTCGTGTTATGAATGTGGAAAATGTTTCAGCGAGATTTCAGCTCTTGTTCAACATCAAAGAACTCACACAAGGGAGAAAACTGTGGAAGAATGTGGAAGAAGACTCAAAAAACGCATCTTGTTCAACACCAGAGAATTCACACAGAGAAGAAGCTATTGTGATGTAATGGATCTGGTAAATGTTTTCTTGGATTTGGTAAATTCTAAGACCTCAGAGACGTCACACGGTAGTTACGCTATATTGACATTAATTCTACGTTAAACCCAACTGCTTAGGATGGCCTGGATGGTTTAATAGGTCCTCCTTTTATTTTTATGCTAATAAAGCCCAAGTACTTGGAGGGGGCGACACCAGAGCCCCTGCAGCCTAGGGGGCTGCGACTAATACATACCCCGCAGCGCACTTCTCATTTGCCTCCCTGCCCCACCCCCTATTGCTCTGTGCCAGAAATATTGTAGCAGCATAGAGCTTATATATGGATAGATAAAAACTTGATACCCAACTGTATACTTCTGCACGAAACATCACCCCAGCCTTAATCCAGAACACTAGTGACTGTCTCTCTGCTGTCTCTAACATCATGTCCTCTCTCTTCTTGAAAATGAATATTTCTAAGACTGAACTCCTTATCTTTCCACCATCTACTAACCGACCTAACCTTAACTTCTCCATCTCGGTCTGTGGGATCACTATAGCCGCTGTCTTGGGGTTGTGCTGGACTCTGACCTCTCCTTTTCACCATATATCCAATCTCTTGCTCGCTCTTGCCAGATCCATCTCAGAAACATCTCCAGAATCCGACCATTTCTGACAACTGAAACTTCTAAAATGCTAATTGTTGCACTGATTTTTTCCTGCCTAGACTACTGTTACTACCAACTAATCGGTCTTCCACTCACTAAACTCTTTTCTATACAATCTATTCTTAATGCAGCAGCCAGGCTCGTATCTC
>NW_027285739.1:0-27618 GCF_040894005.1 Engystomops pustulosus | reverse complement strand
GGGAGATAAGACCCGTCCTCAGGCTTTGATCTTTCATTACCAATTTCCATTTTTAAATAACTGTGACCGACGCAGCGCAAGATCCTGACTACAGCAGCAATTTCCCTGCACCTTCCCAGCACCAGGTGTACTCCTGTATATACTCCTGTATGTACTCCTGTATATACTCCTGTATATACTCCTGTATATACTCCTGTATATACTCCTGTATGTACTCCTGTATATACTCCTGTATATACTCCTGTATGTACTCCTGTATATACTCCTGTATATACTCCTGTATATACTCCTGTATATACTCCTGTATGTACTCCTGTATATACTCCTGTATATACTCCTGTATGTACTCATGTATGTACTCCTGTATATACTCCTGTATGTACTCCTGTATATACTCCTGTATATACTCCTGTATATACTCCTGTATATACTCCTGTATGTACTCCTGTATGTACTCCTGTATGTACTCCTGTATGTACTCCTGTATGTACTCCTGTATATACTCCTGTATATACTCCTGTATGTACTCCTGTATATACTCCTGTATATACTCCTGTATATACTCCTGTATGTACTCATGTATGTACTCCTGTATGTACTCCTGTATGTACTCCTGTATGTACTCCTGTATATACTCCTGTATATACTCCTGTATGTACTCCTGTATATACTCCTGTATGTACTCCTGTATGTACTCCTGTATGTACTCCTGTATGTACTCCTGTATGTACTCCTGTATATACTACTGTATGTACTCCTGTATATACTCCTGTATGTACTCCTGTATGTACTCCTGTATATACTACTGTATGTACTCCTGTATATACTCCTGTATATACTCCTGTATATACTCCTGTATGTACTCCTGTATATACTCCTGTATGTACTCCTGTATGTACTCCTGTATATACTACTGTATGTACTCCTGTATATACTCCTGTATATACTCCTGTATATACTCCTGTATGTACTCCTGTATGTACTCCTGTATGTACTCCTGTATGTACTCCTGTATATACTCCTGTATGTACTCCTGTATATACTCCTGTATGTACTCCTGTATATACTCCTGTATGTACTCCTGTATATACTCCTGTATATACTCCTGTATGTACTCCTGTATATACTCCTGTATGTACTCCTGTATATACTCCTGTATGTACTCCTGTATGTACTCCTGTATATACTCCTGTATGTACTCCTGTATATACTCCTGTATGTACTCCTGTATGTACTCCTGTATGTACTCCTGTATATACTACTGTATGTACTCCTGTATATACTCCTGTATGTACTCCTGTATGTACTCCTGTATGTACTCCTGTATATACTCCTGTATGTACTCCTGTATGTACTCCTGTATGTACTCCTGTATGAACTCCTGTATATACTCCTGTATGTACTCCTGTGTATACTCCTGTATGTACTCCTGTATATACTCCTGTATATACTCCTGTATATACTCCTGTATGTACTCCTGTATATACTCCTGTATGTACTCCTGTATGTACTCCTGTGTATACTCCTGTATGTACTCCTGTATATACTCCTGTATATACTCCTGTATATACTCCTGTATGTACTCCTGTATATACTCCTGTATGTACTCCTGTATATACTCCTGTATGTACTCCTGTATATACTCCTGTATGTACTCCTGTATGTACTCCTGTATGTACTCCTGTATATACTCCTGTATGTACTCCTGTATGTACTCCTGTATACTCCTGTATGTACTCCTGTATATACTCCTGTATATACTCCTGTATGTACTCCTGTATGTACTCCTGTATATACTCCTGTATGTACTCCTGTATATACTCCTGTATGTACTCCTGTATATACTCCTGTATATACTCCTGTATGTACTCCTGTATATACTCCTGTATGTACTCCTGTATATACTCCTGTATGTACTCCTGTATATACTCCTGTATGTACTCCTGTATATACTCCTGTATATACTCCTGTATGTACTCCTGTATATACTCCTGTATGTACTCCTGTATATACTCCTGTATGTACTCCTGTATGTACTCATGTATGTACTCCTGTATGTACTCCTGTATGTACTCCTGTATATACTCCTGTATGTACTCCTGTATATACTCCTGTATGTACTCCTGTATATACTCCTGTATGTACTCCTGTATATACTCCTGTATGTACTCCTGTATGTACTCCTGTATGTACTCCTGTATGTACTCCTGTATGTACTCCTGTATATACTCCTGTATGTACTCCTGTATGTACTCCTGTATGTACTCCTGTATATACTCCTGTATATACTCCTGTATGTACTCCTGTATGTACTCCTGTATGAACTCCTGTATATACTCCTGTATGTACTCCTGTGTATACTCCTGTATGTACTCCTGTATATACTCCTGTATATACTCCTGTATATACTCCTGTATATACTCCTGTATATACTCCTGTATGTACTCCTGTATGTACTCCTGTATATACTCCTGTATGTACTCCTGTATGTACTCCTGTATATACTCCTGTATATACTCCTGTATGTACTCCTGTATGTACTCCTGTATGTACTCCTGTATGTACTCCTGTATGTACTCCTGTATACTCCTGTATGTACTCCTGTATATACTCCTGTATATACTCCTGTATGTACTCCTGTATGTACTCCTGTATATACTCCTGTATGTACTCCTGTATATACTCCTGTATGTACTCCTGTATATACTCCTGTATATACTCCTGTATGTACTCCTGTATATACTCCTGTATGTACTCCTGTATATACTCCTGTATGTACTCCTGTATATACTCCTTTATGTACTCCTGTGTATACTCCTGTATGTACTCCTGTATATACTCCTGTATGTACTCCTGTATATACTCCTGTATGTACTCCTGTATGTACTCCTGTATATACTCCTGTATGTACTCCTGTATGTACTCCTGTATATACTCCTGTATGTACTCCTGTATATACTCCTGTATGTACTCCTGTATATACTCCTGTATGTACTCCTGTATGTACTCCTGTATACTCCTGTATGTACTCCTGTATATACTCCTGTATACTACTGTATGTACTCCTGTATATACTCCTGTATATACTCCTGTATGTACTCCTGTATATACTCCTGTATATACTCCTGTATGTACTCCTGTATGTACTCCTGTATGTACTCCTGTATATACTCCTGTATGTACTCCTGTATATACTCCTGTATATACTCCTGTATGTACTCCTGTATATACTCCTCTATGTACTGCTGTATATACTCCTGTATATACTCCTGTATATACTCCTGTATGTACTCCTGTATATACTCCTGTATATACTCCTGTATGTACTCCTGTATGTACTCCTGTATGTACTCCTGTATGTACTCCTGTATGTACTCCTGTATATACTCCTGTATGTACTCCTGTATGTACTCCTGTATATACTCCTGTATATACTCCTGTATGTACTCCTGTATATACTCCTGTATGTACTCCTGTATGTACTCCTGTATATACTCCTGTATGTACTCCTGTATGTACTCCTGTATGTACTCCTGTATGTACTCCTGTATGTACTCCTGTATGTACTCCTGTATATACTCCTGTATGTACTCCTGTATGTACTCCTGTATGTACTCCTGTATATACTCCTGTATGTACTCCTGTATATACTCCTGTATGTACTCCTGTATGTACTCCTGTATGTACTCCTGTATGTACTCCTGTATATACTCCTGTATATACTCCTGTATGTACTCCTGTATGTACTCCTGTATGTACTCCTGTATGTACTCCTGTATGTACTCCTGTATATACTCCTGTATGTACTCCTGTATGTACTCCTGTATGTACTCCTGTATATACTCCTGTATGTACTCCTGTGTATACTCCTGTATGTACTCCTGTATGTACTCCTGTATATACTCCTGTATATACTCCTGTATGTACTCCTGTATATACTCCTGTATGTACTCCTGTATGTACTCCTGTATGTACTCCTGTATATACTCCTGTATGTACTCCTGTATATACTCCTGTATGTACTCCTGTATATACTCCTGTATGTACTCCTGTATATACTCCTGTATGTACTCCTGTATATACTCCTGTATGTACTCCTGTATATACTCCTGTATATACTCCTGTATGTACTCCTGTATGTACTCCTGTATATACTCCTGTATGTACTCCTGTATGTACTCCTGTATATACTCCTGTATGTACTCCTGTATATACTCCTGTATGTACTCCTGTATGTACTCCTGTATGTACTCCTGTGTATACTCCTGTATATACTCCTGTATGTACTCCTGTATGTACTCCTGTATGTACTCCTGTATATACTCCTGTATGTACTCCTGTATATACTCCTGTATGTACTCCTGTATGTACTCCTGTATGTACTCCTGTATGTACTCCTGTATATACTCCTGTATGTACTCCTGTGTATACTCCTGTATGTACTCCTGTATGTACTCCTGTATATACTCCTGTATGTACTCCTGTATGTACTCCTGTATGTACTCCTGTATATACTCCTGTATGTACTCCTGTATATACTCCTGTATGTACTCCTGTATATACTCCTGTATGTACTCCTGTATATACTCCTGTATGTACTCCTGTATATACTCCTGTATGTACTCCTGTATATACTCCTGTATATACTCCTGTATGTACTCCTGTATGTACTCCTGTATGTACTCCTGTATATACTCCTGTATGTACTCCTGTATATACTCCTGTATGTACTCCTGTATATACTCCTGTATGTACTCCTGTATGTACTCCTGTATGTACTCCTGTATATACTCCTGTATGTACTCCTGTATATACTCCTGTATGTACTCCTGTATGTACTCCTGTATGTACTCCTGTATATACTCCTGTATGTACTCCTGTATATACTCCTGTATATACTCCTGTATGTACTCCTGTATGTACTCCTGTATATACTCCTGTATGTACTCCTGTATATACTCCTGTATGTACTCCTGTATATACTCCTGTATGTACTCCTGTATGTACTCCTGTATGTACTCCTGTATATACTCCTGTATGTACTGCTGATATACTACCTGCACAGCCCTAATCTGCAGCAGAGGTGGATAAATATGAATATGAATATCAATTATTGTTATTAGGATCCAGATTTACATTCTAAAAAATATACTCCAGAGCTGCACTCACTATTCTGCTGCTGGTGCAGTCACTGTGTACATACATGACATTACTTATCCTGTACTGATCCTGAGTTACATCCTGTATTATACCCCAGAGCTGCACTCACTATTCTGCTGCTGGTGCAGTCACTGTGTACATACATGACATTACTTATCCTGTACTGATCCTGAGTTACATCCTGTATTATACCCCAGAGCTGCACTCACTATTCTGCTGCTGGTGCAGTCACTGTGTACATACATGACATTACTTATCCTGTACTGATCCTGAGTTACATCCTGTATTATACCCCAGAGCTGCAGTCACTATTCTGCTGATGGTGCAGTCACTGTGTGCATACATGACATTACTTATCCTGTACTGATCCTGAGTTACATCCTGTATTATACACCAGAGCTGCACTCACTATTCTGCTGCCGGTGCAGTCACTGTGTACATACATGACATTACTTATCCTGTACTGATCCTGAGTTACATCCTGTATTACACTCCAGAGCTGCACTCACTATTCTGCTGCTGGTGCAGTCACTGTGTACATACATGACATTACTGATCCTGTACTGATCCTGAGTTACATCCTGTATTATACCCCAGAGCTGCACTCACTATTCTGCTGGTGCAGTCACTGTGCACATACATGACATTACTTATCCTGTACTGATCCTGAGTTACATCCTGTATTATACCCCAGAGCTGCACTCACTATTCTGCTGCTGGTGCAGTCACTGTGTACATACATGACATTACTTATCCTGTACTGATCCTGAGTTACATCCTGTATTATACCCTAGAGCTGCACTCACTATTCTGCTGCTGGTGCAGTCACTGTGTACATACATGACATTACTTATCCTGTACTGATCCTGAGTTACATCCTGTATTATACCCCAGAGCTGCAGTCACTATTCTGCTGGTGCAGTCACTGTGTACATACATGACATTACTTATCCTGTACTGATCCTGAGTTACATCCTGTAAATCTTTTATTTTATATAAAAGTGAAAAACATAACAATAATAAACATAAATAAAGCCATAACTTCTGGCAAAAGAAATACAAAAGAACAAATATAAACGAAAATAAACTTACAAACCTCCTGGCCCAGCCACACACACACCACACACTCAGCATGAAAACAAACAAAACCTTCACCCAGTCCCACCACCTAAATTTTATTTTTTTTTATATCAAAATACACAGCAAAATACACATAAATAAATAAACAATAAACACAGAAATAACAATGAATATAACGGAAGTAACATTAATAACATAAAATATAACTAACTAAATCCCACGCCCATCACCCTCCCCCCCCCAGACACTGGTCTAACGTCCAAAGTTCGCGTTATATAGTCCAGACCAGTGCCCAGGATCGTACAGTCCAAGTCCAGTCCACCCCCCTCCCAACCTAACACCCTAACACCAACACCCCAAAACCAACCAACCTATATACACACAAGAACTATAACTACATATAACTATACACACTGTACATAAGATACAAACACATTAAACATATCAACATATATCAAAACCACATAAAGCCCAGGTTCGGTGCCTGCAAGCCCAACATCACTATAACCTCAGATACAAAACAAAAATCTACAGTGCAGCATCAGCCCAACACCAGGAGCGGAGATGACAGACTAAGGGACACTAAAGGAGAACCCCCTCCAAAGGAGAGAGGCCCTCCCCGTGCCCAGCCTCTCATACTCCAGAGAGCGCACCTTCACCAGGTCACCCAGAATGTTCCTAACCACCTCATCCACCGGGAGGATTTTACGCTGCGTCGAAACTAAGCACCGTGCGTTCCACGTGTGGTACCTGACCACTAGACTAACTAGGAATAAAGTGCAGCGGTCCCGGCCACCCAGGCCTCTGAATGCTCCATAGGCCCACTCCGCATAGGAGAGACCGGCCAACCCGGGCCAATGGATGGAAGCGCCCACCCGGTTGTACACCTCTGTGTTAAAGGGGCACTGAAGCAGGAAGTGGTCCATGCTCTCCAGCAGGCCACCGCACTCCTCCCGGGGACAACCCCTTTCCTCAGAGCTCCTACACTTCAGATTGTCCCTCACACACAGCTTTCCATGGAAGCAGCGCCAAGTCAAGTCCCAAAACTTCAAGGGGATCCTGATGGAATTCAATAAACTCAAACCCACCCCAAGATCCCGACTTGGGCAATCCCTGAGGGCCAGAGGCTTCTGGAAACGGGCAAACAGAACCCTTTTGTCAAGGATTTTCCTCGACATGGTCCTGATCTCCCACATTCCCAGACCCCACCGGCGAATCACCTTCAGAACCGGGGTAGCGTAAGCCGGAAGATGCCCATGCGGTGTGCGGAGATCCTTCACTTGTCCTCCTGTCTCCCATTCCTGGAAGAAAGGCCGAAACCATCCCCTGCAGGAGTATACCCACGGAGGAGCCCTCTCTTTCCAGAGGTTTGCTACATTGATTTTAAGAAAGGTATTCACTAGGAACACCACAGGGTTGACCATACACAACCCTCCTTGTCTCCTCGTGCGGTAAGTAACCTCCCTCTTGATTAGGTTCAGCCTATTCCCCCATAACAGCTGGAAGAACAGACTGTAGACCCGAGTCCAGAGGGGTTCTGGCAACATGCACACACTGCCCAGGTAAATCAGCAATGGGAGCAGGTAAGTTTTGATCAGATTAACCCTTTCTCTGAGGGTCAAAGACCAACCCTTCCACTGGTCCACCCTCTGAGCGGCGATCTTAAGCCTGCCGTCCCAGTTTTGCATGGGGTAATCCCCCTGGCCAAATTCGATGCCGAGAACTTTGGCAGAGTCTTGGGGCCCTGGAAGAGTGTCCGGGAGATCAAAGCCTGGACCTCCCTCTCCCAGCCAGAGACTCTCACACTTATCCCGGTTGATCTTGGACCCAGAAGCCTCTGAGTAGCGGTCAACCTCTGACATCACCCATTGCGCCTCCCCTCTCGAGGACACAAAAACAGTGACGTCATCAGCATACGCTACCACCCTTAGAGTGGCTTCCGGTGCTGCCCGGTCCATCCCGACTCCCACCAACGGCCCACGATCAACCCTCCTAAGGAATGGGTCAATCGCGAACACGTACAGTAGTGGGCTCAGAGGACAACCCTGGCGAACACCAGACCCAACCTCAAAAGAGCGGCCAATCCAACCGTTCACAAGCGGGAAACTCTCTGCCCCTGCGTACAAAACTTTCAGCCAATTGACAAACCCACCCGGCAGGCCATACCTCAGAAGGACAGACCAGAGGTACTCGTGGTTAACCCGATCAAACGCTTTTGCCTGATCCAAGGACAGCAAGTACCCCTTCCAGTTACCAGCCCTGCCCTGTTCCACTGCCTCCCGGACACAAAGCACAGCACTAAATGTACTGCGGCCTGGAACAGAGCAGTGCTGGGTCCCCGAAAGGAGCCGGGGTGCAAACTGCACCAGCCGATTAAACAGCACCTTT
The DNA here is from genome assembly GCF_040894005.1 of Engystomops pustulosus. Taxonomy (NCBI): domain Eukaryota; kingdom Metazoa; phylum Chordata; class Amphibia; order Anura; family Leptodactylidae; genus Engystomops; species Engystomops pustulosus. Next base: position 18,990 of record NW_027285739.1, on the reverse strand, counting down.
GCCAAAACCTTTCTGTCCGTATTGAGAAGCGCTATGGGACGCCAGTTCTCAATACGAGATCGGTCCTTACCCTTTGACAGGATGATCAGGGCAGACCTCCTCATTGACTTCGGCAGAGCGCCCGAGGAAAGACACTCATTGAATACCTCAGTCAAGAGGGGAACCAAGGCGTCCTTAAAGGTCTTATAAAACTCAGATGTTAAGCCATCCGGACCCGGCGATTTCTTGAGGGCGAGCCCTTCAATCGCCCGGCTGACTTCCTCTTCCCTAATCATCTCTGTCAAAACATCAAGAGAGGGGTCTACTCCTGGCTCAGGGACAGTTTCAGCCAGGAAAGCCGACATCACATCCCGATCTAGATCCTTCCTGCCCAAGAGGTGCGAGTAGAAGGATCTGACGACCTCCAGAATCCCTGATCTGGACCTTTTCAGGGATCCCGTACTGTCAACCAGTCCTGTGACAACTTTACCATTCACTGACATCTTGCAGTTTCTGTAAGGGTCGGGCGAGCGGTATTTCCCGTAATCCCTCTCAAAAACCAAAGATGCGTGTCTATCGTACTGACACCTCTTCAGCAAGGATTTCACTCTGGAGATGTCCTCACGACTACCTCCAGTCGAGACGAGATGCTCGAGTTTCCTCCTCAGGCCCTGATACAGGCGGTACCTGTCCAGGCTCCTGAGGCTCGAGAGCTGGCGGAAGAATCTCGCCACCCTTTTCTTGAGCATCTCCCACCACTCTGACTTACTGCTACAAAGGCCCATCAATGGTACCTGGCTCTGAAGAAAGTCCTCAAAGGATTGTCTGATCTCCGCTTCCTCCAGGAGAGACGAATTGAGCTTCCAGTAGCCTCTTCCCATCCGGGGGGTCTCTGTAACATTCAGAGAAAACAAAATTAGACAGTGGTCGGAGAACTCCACCTCAACAACGGACACTGCTGAAGAGATGGCTTCCTCCTTTAAATAAAACCTGTCTATTCTAGACCTGCAGCTACCCCTATAATAGGTGAACCCCGCGTGGCCTGGGGTGTGCCGGATGTGGACATCCACCAGGCGAGCCTCACTAGCTATGCTATTAAGAGCGACGCTATCATAAGTCAGCTTGTCTCTGGAACCTCCCCTATCCTGGGACCTCGTGACAGCATTGAAGTCCCCTCCAAAGACCACCTGCCGACTTGTAAAAAGGTAGGGCTTGATCCTCATAAAGAGACACTTCCTGTCCCACTTGGACTGGGGACCATAGATGTTAATTAGGCGAAGTTCTTGTCCCTTCATGAGGACATCCATGATCAGGCACCTCCCCATTTCTAACTCAATAACTCGTCGGCATTCTACCGGTGCGGTAAAAAGGACCGCCACTCCGCTATACGGCTCGGCCGCAAGAGACCAATAGGAAGGCCCGTGTCTCCATTCCCTCTTAGCTTTAAACACGGCCGCCAAATCTGGCAGCCTGGTCTCCTGCAAAAATAAAATGTCGGCTTCAACACGGCCGAGAAAATAAAAGGCCGCAAATCTAGCCGCATCAGACTTAATGCTGGCGACATTAATGGACGCCAGCGTCAACGGAGTGGGTGCCGCCATCATGAGTGATTGAGTTAGACGGCTTTTTTCTTACTAACTCCCTTCCCTCTACTGTCCTCTGAGGATGATCCCTTTTCCCTTTTCCCTTCAGAATTGGGGCAACTTCTTTTTAACGAAATTGAGGTGTCCATGTTATTACTGGCCCCCAAGGACCCACCCGGACCACCCTCTCCTTCGTCCTTGTCTCCTGGCTCTGAGTCAGTCTCCCACTCTGAGGACCCAGCATCCCCAGAGGATAGAGACTCGGCGCCCCCTGCAGGCTGCTCCGCCGCCACCTCCAGAACCCCACCCTCAGCCTCTCCTTCCGAGGAGGCGATCTCATCGAGGGTGAGGAACTGGTTGGAAAGCTCAACCAGAGGGGAGGAAGTTTTCCCTTCCTTAGGTACCTTAGATAGGCCGCGTTTTTTCTTTTTCTGCTTGCGCTTATTTTCTAGCCAAATCCTGTTATCCTCATCCATACTCTCATAATGGGAGGACGTGGAGGACATGGCACCTTTCTCGCGCTCCATCCTCCTGACCTCCTCATCCAACTCATCATCCCTCAGGGCCTCAGTAGCATGACCAGCCTCTGAGGAAGGACCAAGGGTCACCCCAGCAACCTGAGGCTTCCCCAGTTCTCTCCCTTTTTGTCTGGCTTCAAGCCGCCTTAACTGAGAAGGCGACTTCTTCTTGCTTTTCTTCACAGGCCCCTCAGCTCCTCCACCTCTGCTGGTACCTTCTCCAGCAGAAGCAACCTCCTGGCTCTCCTCCACTGGGGTCACAACCGCATTGGCAAAGGAGCGAGGACAACGGCTGAAAGGGTGACCGAGCTCACCACACAGGTTACACCTAATGTCCTTACAGGATGCAGCGAGATGACCTAGCCCACCACACAAAGCGCACTTCTGCACTTGGCAGCTGGCGCTGAAGTGTGTGGGGTCACCGCACCTGTGACAGACCTTCGGCTGCCCCTGGTAGAAAATCAGGATTCTGTCCCGCCCAAGAAAGGCTGAAGAGGGAATGTGGGCGACTGTGCCGCCTGAACACTTCAACTTCATCATGAAGGTCCAGGCCCCAGACCAAATGCCAAATTCATCGCGGTTTTTCTGAGGTACCTGTACAACCTCACCATAACGACTGAGCCAAGTCATGATGTCCATGCAAGAAAGTGACTCGTTACGGGTCAAAACGGTCACTTTCTTGACTGTGTTTTGGCGAGACACTGCTTGCACAGCAAAGTCTCGCCATGCGGGCTCGTTCTTTGCCAGCTCATAATTCGACCAGAAGAGCTCTAAGCCCTCCGGCCGAACAAAGCTGACATCGAACTCCGGAGTACCATAAGGATGTATCAGGGCAAAGATGTCACTAGCCCTGAAGTTCATCCTCAGGAGGAGCTCCACCACCCTTGACCTGGGTGGGCATGCGTCACTGCCCCTCCAGCGAAGACGAACCACATTCCTACGGGAGGCTCCGGGCCCAGTTGTGGGTAAAGACCATACAGTCTCTCCCCCCCTTTTCTCTTGGAAGGCTGCCAGGCCATGCCTGTCTGTCCAGAAGGACAGATCAACATCTCTCCCCTCTACAGTGATTGACTTTTCCCCTCTCCTGAGAGCCTCCAGAAGACGCCTTTGCAAAACGCTGTTCCCAGAGCCAGGAGACAAGGAGTTAACCCCACTTGCCCCAGCGGTGACACTCGCATAGCTCCTTATGGGAGCGGCCACCACTGGGGGTGCAGATGGACGAGCACTCACACCAGGATCCCCCTCAGCGCCATTCACCACCCCCACATTCACCACACTATATACATTACTGCCTCGCTTCCTTGCATCACTGCCTCGCTTCCTTGCATCACTCACACCAGCTGGGCCAGGAGGACCTGGGGTTGCCTCGGCGTCACTGGGCACTGGGGGTAGAGCTACCTCCATAGCTGATACAGCCTGAGAAGAGGCAGCTCCAACCCCGATCTTACTTGTGCCCTCTGCCTCATTGGCATTAACCCCTTGTTGTCCAGCAGTTTTTCTAAGGTTTGAGCATTGCTGCTCACTAGATGCAAGAGGCCTCCTGTCTTTATTTACTCCGGACAGTCTCTTATGGTCATCTCCAGGGTCAGATGCACCAATACAAAATAACACTGTTCCTGCACCCTTTCCCACAGGCTGCACAAGACGCTTGGGAGGCGCCGCACCACAAGTCCCAGCAGCCCCATCACACTGCCGCTGCTCACCGGAGCTAGAGGCAGCCACAGCGCTAGGGGCCACAGGAGCCACCGCCACTGCCCCTGGCACCGGGCCACCCCCCCCTCCCACTGGGGGGCAGCGCACAGTACCAGGACCTGCTGGATCGCCCTCACTGTCCGGCCTTTCGGCCGATGCCTTCCCTGCACCATCCTTGCTACTGCAAACAAGGATGGTGCTCTGCGCCATGATGGAACGTGGCTTTGCACTCTCCCCGCACCCTGGCACCGAGTCCACTGCAGGATTCGTGCTGGGCTGGGTAACGGGGCCTACACGACAGGCTGGCACTGCTGCCCGCCCAGAGGGAACAGGGAGGGGACGAAACACCAGATTCACCTCCTCAGACGCCTTGGTCTTCCTGGCTCTCTTCTTTCTCTTTGGGTCGTCATCCGGGATCTCATCGCCGAAGGAGAAGTTCTGGAGGTGAACTGGGGACTCAAGCTGACGGATCTGAGCCATTAGCGCCCCCCCCTGGCCGCTGTCATCACTTTCCTCCTCCAGGTTGGCAGAGCCGCAGCCTGATGGTAATGGCGCTTGCTCCGCAGGCAGCCTGTCGTGCGAGGCCTGCTGGTGTTGGTGCAGGCCACCAGACGGACACGGCAGGTCTTCCTCATCCTCCTCATCATCGCCATCATCCGCCTGGATCTCAAGCCCCTTCAGCTTTCTCAGCTGCTCTTGTTGCATTTTTTCAAATCTGGTGTCATTCTCAAGCTTTTCCCGGAACGGACCGCTGTTTTCACGGATAAGCCGACGCTTCTCCTCCAGAGCGGTGACCTCGGCTTTAAGCCTGTTGATGGTGGTAAGAAGATCAGGCTTCTTCTTCTTAGTGGCCACCCCCGCTAGGGCCAAGGTCTCCCTTATCTCCTCCTGGAGCCTCCTCAGCGCTTTTCCAGCTTCCTCGTACTCACGGAGGTGCTCAGCAATCCGGGAGCCATAGATGGAAGCAGACTCCCGGGCCTTCAGGTCACCCCATGCTTTTTGCACACCTCCGTGAGCACCCAGCTTTTCAGCTGAACCACCCAGCTTTCCTGCACAGTCACTCAGCTTTCCAGGAGGAGCACTCAGGCTGATGTTACTTGCCTTGATCTTCTGTGAACCGGAGACCTTGCGGCTTCCCTGGGTCTTGGGGGTGGCAGCCGAGGTCACATCGCTGCGTCCTTGGCTCCGGGCAGATCTTCTCACCCCTTCTGCTTTGGCCGGTAACTTGTTTCTCCTGCCCCCCGCCGGCCTGGTCCGGGAGGCAGAAGCCTGGGATTTTCCTGGCTCACTCATCCCAGTAACCCACTCCCTCCCTGGGGAGGAGAGAGCAGGCCTGGGTGGATGGAGATTGCTCCAGGTGGTGCAGGAGCTCAGCAGCACACAACCACACCCTCCAACAGCTCACAGCAGAATGAGTCAGCACGAACTATTCTGCTGCTGGTGCAGTCACTGTGTACATACATGACATTACTTATCCTGTACTGATCCTGAGTTACATCCTGTAAATCTTTTATTTTATATATAAAAATGAAAAACATTACAACAATAAACATAAATCAAGCCATAACTTCTGGCAAAACAAAACAATAATAATAATAACAAAACAATAATACAAACTAAAAGAGACTTACGAAAATCTCCTGGCCCAGCCACACACACACCACACAATCAGCATTATAAAACAAAAAACAAAACCTTCACCCAATCCCACCACCTAATTTTATTTTTTTATTTTTTTATTTTATTTTTTTTTTTTTTATAACTTTTTATAATAATTTTTTTTTTTTTTTTTTTTCCATAAATAACTAAAGAATACACAGCAAAAAAAAAGACAAACAGGAAATAAAAACATTAAATATAACTAACTAAATCCCACGCCCATCACCCTCCCACCCAGACACTGGTCTAACGTCCAAAGTCCGCGCTATATAGTCCAGACCAGTGCCCAGGATCATATTGTCCAAATCCCGTCCACCCCCCTCCCAACCTAACACCCTAACACCAACACCCCAAAACCAACCAATTTATATACACATTAACTATAACTACATAAATACACACTGTACACAAGATACAAACACATTAAACTTATCAACATATAACAAACCAACCACATAAAGCCCAGGTTCGGCTCCTGCAAGCCCTACATCACTATAACCTCAGATACAAAACAAAAATCTACAGTGTCAGCTTCAGCCCAACACCAGGAGCGGAGATGACAGACTAAGGGACACTAAAGGAGAACCCCCTCCAAAGGAGAGAGGCCCTCCCCGTGCCCAGCCTCTCATACTCCAGAGAGCGCACCTTCACCAGGTCACCCAGAATGTTCCTAACCACCTCATCCACCGGGAGGATTTTACGCTGCGTCGATACTAAACACCGTGCGTTCCACGTGTGGTACCTGACCACTAGACTGACTAGAAATAACGTGCAGCGGTCCCGGCCACCCAGGCCTCTGAATGCTCCATAGGCCCACTCCGCATAGGAGAGACCGGCCAACCCGGGCCAATGGAGGGAAGCGCCCACCCGGTTGTACACCTCTGTGTTAAAGGGGCACTGAAGCAGGAAGTGGTCCATGCTCTCCAGCAGGCCACCGCACTCCTCCCGGGGACAACCCCTTTCCTCAGAGCTCCTACACTTCAGATTGTCCCTCACACACAGCTTTCCATGGAAGCAGCGCCAAGTCAAGTCCCAAAACTTCAAGGGGATCCTGATGGAATTCAAAAGACCTAAACCCACCCCCAGATCCCGACTTGGGCAATCCCTGAGGGCCAGAGGCTTCTGGAAATGGGTCAACAGAACCCTTTTGTCAAGGAGTTTCCTCGACATGGTCCTGATCTCCCACATTCCCAGACCCCACCGGCGAATCACCTTCAGAACCGGGGTAGCGTAAGCCGGAAGATGCCCATGCGGTGTACGGAGATCCTTCACTCGCCCTCCTGTCTCCCATTCCTGGAAGAAAGGCCGAAACCATCCCCTGCAGGAGTATACCCACGGAGGAGCCCTCTCTTTCCAGAGGTTTGCGATATTGATCTTAAGAAAAGTATTCACTAGGAACACCACAGGGTTGACCATACACAACCCTCCTTGTCTCCTCGTGCGGTAAGTAACCTCCCTCTTGATTAGGTTCAGCCTATTCCCCCATAACAGCTGGAAGAACAGACTGTAGACCCGAGTCCAGAGGGGTTCTGGCAACATGCACACACTGCCCAGATATATCAGCAATGGGAGCAGGTAAGTTTTAATCAAGTTCACCCTTTCCCTGAGGGTCAAAGACCAACCCTTCCACTGGTCCACCTTCTGGGCGGCGATCTTAAGCCTGCCATCCCAGTTTTGCATGGGGTAATCCCCCTGGCCAAATTCGATGCCAAGAACTTTGGCAGAGTCTTGGGGCCCTGGAAGAGTGTCCGGGAGATCAAAGCCTGGATCCCCCTCTCCCAGCCAGAGACTCTCACACTTATCCCGGTTGATCTTGGACCCAGAAGCCTCTGAGTAGCGGTCAACCTCTGACATCACCCATTGCGCCTCCCCTCTCGAGGACACAAAAACGGTGACATCATCGGCGTACGCTACCACCCTTAGAGTGGCTTCCGGTGCCGCCTGGTCCATCCCGACTCCCACCAACGGCCCACGATCAACCCTCCTAAGGAATGGGTCAATCGCGAACACGTATAAGAGTGGGCTCAGAGGACAACCCCGGCGAACACCAGACCCGACCTCAAAAGAGCGGCCAATCCAACCGTTCACAAGCGGGAAACTCTCTGCCCCTGCGTACAAAACCTTTAGCCAATTGACAAACTCCCCCGGCAGGCCATACCTCAGAAGGACAGACCAGAGGTACTCGTGGTTAACCCGATCAAACGCTTTTGCCTGATCCAAGGACAGCAAGTACCCCTTCCAGTTACCAGCCCTGCCCTGCTCCACTGCCTCCCGAACACAGAGCACAGCACTAAATGTACTGCGGCCTGGAACAGAGCAGTGCTGGGTCCCCGAAAGGAGCCGGGGTGCAAACTGCACCAGCCGATTAAACAGCACCTTTGCCAAAACCTTTCTGTCCGTATTGAGAAGCGCTATGGGACGCCAGTTCTCAATACGAGATCGGTCCTTACCCTTTGACAGAATGATCAGGGCAGACCTCCTCATTGACTTCGGCAGAGCGCCCGAGGAAAGACACTCATTGAATACCTCAGTCAAGAGGGGAACCAAGGCGTCCTTAAAGGTCTTATAAAACTCAGATGTTAAGCCATCCGGACCTGGCGATTTCTTGAGGGCGAGCCCTTCAATCGCCCGGCTAACTTCCTCTTCACTGATCATCTCTGTCAAAACATCAAGAGAGGGGTCTACTCCTGGCTCAGGGACAGTTTCAGCCAGGAAAGCCGACATCACATTCCGATCTAGATCCTTCCTGCCCAAGAGGTGCGAGTAGAAGGATCTGACGACCTCCAGAATCCCTGATCTGGACCTTTTCAGGGATCCCGTACTGTCAACCAGTCCTGTGACAACTTTACCATTCACTGACATCTTGCAGTTTCTGTAAGGGTCGGGCGAGCGGTATTTCCCGTAATCCCTCTCAAAAACCAAAGATGCGTGTCTATCGTACTGACACCTCTTCAGCAAGGATTTCACTCTGGAGATGTCCTCACGACTACCTCCAGTCGAGACGAGATGCTCGAGTTTCCTCCTCAGGCCCTGATACAGGCGGTACCTGTCCAGGCTCCTGAGGCTCGAGAGCTGGCGGAAGAATCTCGCCACCCTTTTCTTGAGCATCTCCCACCACTCTGACTTACTGCTACAAAGGCCCAGCAATGGTACCTGGCTCTGAAGAAAGTCCTCAAAGGATTGTCTGATCTCCGCTTCTTCCAGGAGAGACGAATTGAGCTTCCAGTAGCCTCTTCCCATCCGGGGGGTCTCTGTAACATTCAGAGAAAACAAAATTAGACAGTGGTCGGAGAACTCCACCTCAACAACGGACACTGCTGAAGAAATGGCTTCCTCCTTTAAATAAAACCTGTCTATTCTAGACCTGCAGCTACCCCTATAATAGGTGAACCCCGCGTGGCCTGGGGTGTGCCGGATGTGGACATCCACCAGGCGAGCCTCACTGGCTATGCTATTAAGAGCGACGCTATCATAAGTCAGCTTGTCTCTGGAACCTCCCCTATCCTGGGACCTCGTGACAGCATTGAAGTCCCCTCCAAAGACCACCTGCCGACTAGTAAAAAGGTAGGGCTTGATCCTCATAAAGAGACACTTCCTGTCCCACTTGGACTGGGGACCATAGATATTAATAAGACGAAGTTCTTGTCCCTTCATGAGGACATCCAGGATCAGGCACCTCCCCATTTCTAACTCAATAACTCGTCGGCATTCTACCGGTGCGGTAAAAAGGACCGCCACTCCGCTATACGGCTCGGCCGCAAGAGACCAATAGGAAGGCCCGTGTCTCCATTCCCTCTTAGCTTTAAACACGGCCGCCAAATCTGGCAGCCTGGTCTCCTGCAAAAATAAAATGTCGGCTTCAACGCGGCCGAGAAAATCAAAGGCCGCAAATCTAGCCGCATCAGACTTAATGCTGGCGACATTAATGGACGCCAGCGTCAACGGAGTGGGTGCCGCCATCATGAGTGATTGAGTTAGACGGCTTTTTTCTTACTACCTCCCTTCCCTCTACTGTCCTCTGAGGATGATCCCTTTTCCCTTTTCCCTTCAGAATTGGGGCAACTTCTTTTTAACGAAATTGAGGTGTCCATGTTATTACTGGCCCCCAAGGACCCACCCGGACCACCCTCTCCTTCGTCCTTGTCTCCTGACTCTGAGTCAGTCTCCCACTCTGAGGACCCAGCATCCCCAGAGGATAGAGACTCGGCGCCCCCTGCAGGCTGCTCCGCCGCCACCTCCAGAACCCCACCCTCAGCCCCTCCTTCCGAGGAGGCGATCTCATCGAGGGTGAGGAACCGGTTGGAAAGCTCAACCAGAGGGGAGGAAGTTTTCCCTTCCTTAGGTACCTTAGATAGGCCGCGCTTTTTCTTTTTCTGCTTGCGCTTATTTTCTAGCCAAATCCTGTTATCCTCATCCATACTCTCATAATGGGAGGACGTGGAGGACATGGCACCTTTCTCGCGCTCCATCCTCCTGACCTCCTCATCCAACTCATCATCCCTCAGGGCCTCAGTAGCATGACCAGCCTCTGAGGAAGGACCAAGGGTCACCCCAGCAACCTGAGGCTTCCCCAGTTCTCTCCCTTTTTGTCTGGCTTCAAGCCGCCTCAACTGAGAAGGTGACTTATTCTTACTTTTCTTCACAGGCCCCTCAGCTCCTCCACCTCTGCTGGTACCTTCCCCAGCAGAAGCAACCTCATGGCTCTCCTCCACTGGGGTCACAACCGCATTGGCAAAGGAGCGAGGACAACGGCTGAAAGGGTGACCGAGCTCACCACACAGGTTACACCTAATGTCCTTACAGGATGCAGCGAGATGACCTAGCCCACCACACAAAGCGCACTTCTGCACTTGGCAGCTGGCGCTAAAGTGTGTGGGGTCACCGCACCTGTGACAGACCTTCGGCTGCCCCTGGTAGAAAATCAGGATTCTGTCCCGTCCAAGAAAGGCTGAAGAAGGAATGTGGGCGACTGTGCCGCCTGAACACTTCAACTTCATCATGAAGGTCCAGGCTCCAGACCAAATGCCAAATTCATCGCGGTTTTTCTGAGGTACCTGAACTACTTCGCCATAACGACTCAGCCAAGTCATGATGTCCATGCAAGAAAGTGACTCGTTACGGGTCAAAACGGTCACTTTCTTGACTGTGTTTTGGCGAGACACTGCTTGCACAGCAAAGTCTCGCCATGCGGGCTCGTTCTTTGCCAGCTCATAATTCGACCAGAAGAGCTCTAAGCCCTCCGGCCGAACAAAGCTGACATCGAACTCCGGAGTACCATAAGGATGTATCAGGGCAAAGATGTCACTAGCCCTAAAGTTCATCTTCAGGAGGAGCTCCACCACCCTTGACCTGGGTGGGCATGCGTCACTGCCCCTCCAGCGAAGACGAACCACATTCCTACGGGAAGCTCCGGGCCCGGTTGTGGGTAAAGACCATACAGTCTCTCCCCCCCTTTTCTCTTGGAAGGCTGCCAGGCCATGTCTGTCTGTCCAGAAGGACAGATCAACCTCTCTCCCCTCTACATTGATTGACTTTTCCCCTCTCCTGAGAGCCTCCAGAAGACGCCTTTGCAAAACGCTGTTCCCAGAGCCAGGAGACAAGGAGTTAACCCCACTTGCCCCAGCGGTGACACTCGCATAGCTCCTTATGGGAGCGGCCACCACTGGGGGTGCAGATGGATCAGCACTCCTACCAGGATCCCCCCCATCACCATTCACCACCCCCACATTCACAACACTATGTACATTACTGCCTCGCTTCCTTGCATCACTGCCTCGCTTCCTTGCATCACTCACACCAGCTGGGCCAGGAGGACCTGGGGTTGCCTCGGCGTCACTGGACACTGGGGGTAGAGCCACCTCCATAGCTGATACAGCCTGAGAAGAGGCAGCTCCAACCCCGATCTTACTTGTGCCCTCTGCCTCATTGGCATTAACCCCTTGTTGTCCAGTAGTTTTTCGCTGCTCGCTGGATGCAAGAGGCCTCTTGTCTTTATTAACTCCGGACAGTCTCTTATGGTCATCTCCAGGGTCAGATGCACCAATACAAAATAACACTTTTCCTGTGCCCTTTCCCACAGGCTGCACAGGACGATTGGGAGGCGCTGCACCACAAGCCCCAGCAGCCCCATCACACTGCCGCTGCTCACCGGAGCTAGATGCAGCCACAGCGCTAGGGGCCACAGGAGCCACCGTCCCTGGCACCGGGCCACCCCCCCCTCCCACTGGGGGGCAGCGCACAGTACCAGGACCTGCTGGATCGCCCTCACTGTCCGGCCTTTCGGCCGATGCCTTCCCTGCACCATCCTTGCTACTACAAACAAGGCTGGTGCTCTGCGCCATGATGGAACGTGGCTTTGCACTCTCCCCGCACCCTGGCACCGAGTCCACTGCAGGATTCGTGCTGGGATGGGTAACGGGGCCTACACGACAGGCTGGCACTGCTGCCCGCCCGGAGGGAACAGGGAGGGGACGAAACACCAGATTCACCTCCTGAGACGCCTTGATCTTCTTGGCTCTCTTCTTTCTCTTTAGGTCGTCATCTGGGATATCATCGCCGAAGGAGAAGTTCTGGAGGTGAACTGGGGACTCGAGCTGACGTATTTGAGCCATTAGCGCCCCTCCCTGACCGCTGCCATCACTTTCCTCCTCCAGGTTGGCAGAGCCGCAGCCTGATGGTAATGGCGCTTGCTCCGCAGGCAGCCTGTCGTGCGAGGCCTGCTGGTGTTGGCGCAGGCCACCAGACGGACACGGCAGGTCTTCCTCATCCTCCTCATCATCGCCATCATCCGCCTGGATCTCAAGCCCCTTCAGCTTTCTCAGCTTATCCTGGCGCATTTCTTCAAACCTCATGTCGTTCTCCAGCTTTTCCCGGAACGGACCGCTGTTGTCACGAATAAGCCGACGCTTCTCCTCCAGAGCGGTGACCTCGGCTTTAAGCCTGTTGATGGTGATAAGAAGATCAGGTTTCTTCTTCTTAGTGGCCACCCCCGCTAGGGCCAAGGTCTCCCTTATCTCCTCCTGGAGCCTCCTCAGCGCTTTTCCGGCTTCCTCGTACTCACGGAGGTGCTCAGCAATCCGGGAGCCATAGATGGAAGCAGACTCCCGGGCCTTAAGATCACCCCATGCCTTTTGCACACCTCCGTGAGCACCCAGCTTTTCAGCTGAACCACCCAGCTTTCCCGCACAGTCACTCAGCTTTCCAGGAGGAGCACTCAGGCTGATGTTACTTGCCTTGATCTTCTGTGATCTGGAGACCTTGCAGCTTCCCTGGGTCTTGGGGGTGGCAGCCGAGGTCACATCGCTGCGTCCTTGGCTCCGGGCAGATCTTCTCACCCCCTCCGCTTTGGCCGGTAACTGGCTTCTCCTGCCCCCCGCCGGCCTGGTCCGGGAGACAGGAGCCTGGGATTTTCCTGGCTCACTCATCCCAGAAACCTACTCCCTCCCTGGGGAGGAGAGAGCAGGCCTGGGTGGATCGATCTTCCACCAGGTGGTGCAGGAGCTCAGTCACAGACAACCACACCCGTCAGCAGTTCACAGCAGAATGAGTCAGCACGAACTATTCTGCTGCTGGTGCAGTCACTGTGTACATACATGACATTACTTATCCTGTACTGATCCTGAGTTACATCCTGTATTATACCCCAGAGCTGCACTCACTATTCTGCTGCCGGTGCAGTCACTGTGTACATACATGACATTACTTATCCTGTACTGATCCTGAGTTACATCCTGTATTATACCCCAGAGCTGCAGTCACTATTCTGCTGGTGCAGTCACTGTGTACATACATGACATTACTTATCCTGTACTGATCCTGAGTTACATCCTGTATTATACCCCAGAGCTGCACTCACTATTCTGCTGGTGCAGTCACTGTGCACATACATGACATTACTTATCCTGTACTGATCCTGAGTTACATCCTGTATTATACCCCAGAGCTGCACTCACTATTCTGCTGCTGGTGCAGTCACTGTGTACATACATGACATTACTTATCCTGTACTGATCCTGAGTTACATCCTGTATTATACCCTAGAGCTGCACTCACTATTCTGCTGCTGGTGCAGTCACTGTGTACATACATGACATTACTTATCCTGTACTGATCCTGAGTTACATCCTGTATTATACCCCAGAGCTGCACTCACTATTCTGCTGCCGGTGCAGTCACTGTGTACATACATGACATTACTTATCCTGTACTGATCCTGAGTTACATCCTGTATTATACCCCAGAGCTGCACTCACTATTCTGCTGCTGGTGCAGTCACTGTGTACATACATGACATTACTTATCCTGTACTGATCCTGAGTTACATCCTGTATTATACCCCAGAGCTGCACTCACTATTCTGCTGGTGCAGTCACTGTGCACATACATGACATTACTTATCCTGTACTGATCCTGAGTTACATCCTGTATTATACCCCAGAGCTGCACTCACTATTCTGCTGCTGGTGCAGTCACTGTGTACATACATGACATTACTTATCCTGTACTGATCCTGAGTTACATCCTGTATTATACCCCAGAGCTGCACTCACTATTCTGCTGCTGGTACATACATGACATATACATATAATGAACATATGACTGCACAGTGTTCCATGTCCTCTGATGTCGCTGCAGGCAGGTGACTCCATCCATGCCAGTAGTAACATATCTGATATCTTACATATCAAAGTCTTTCACTGTCCCAGAAAAAAATAGGACAAAAAAAAAATTTGTATGGTAATATTCCTAACCTCCTGCAGCTGAGGCCTCTCCGCGTGACGTCTCGTGTGACAAGAGAGGAAACTCAATGAAGAGGGGACAAAGGTGCGAGACTGTCAGGAAGCTGAGGCTGGGGGGCAGGGGGTTAATGGGATGGGGACTTGTGCTGACAGGTAGACAGGAATAGGTGGAGGGCACCTGTCAGCCGGGAGGAGACGCTCATCACAAGCCGTTAGGAACATATTAGAGTCGTGTCTCCCTAAGTGTCCTGCTGGGATATCTCCAGACAGTCCATGGATCATTATAAGTATATTATACAGTCCCTGCTCCAGGACCCAGACCAGTTCTCACAATTCATCAGCCCTACAATCCACAGATCTGCCCCAGCAGCGTCTGACCGCATGGGGTAAGTACATGGCAGGATATGGAGATGAGCGATCCCTAGTCCCTCCATCCCACTGCCCCCTCATGTCTGTGGATGATGTGTACAAATGTTACTTACATGTTACAATGTACAATGTGCAGCTGACATGTATACAATTGTGCAAATCCTCTATGTTTTAGTGCGTCAGGTCAGATGTTGGGGCCCTCTGACACTGTGGGTCCCATAGCAGCTGCTATCGCTACCGCTATAGTTACGCCCCTGCGCCTGATCAAACCATCAGAAAAATCATAGTCAGGATCAAATCTATAGATGAATCAGACCCCATACCATTCTCCTAAATCCATCAGATCCCACAACCTGACTCCAAAATTTACCAGATCCTTTTCTCCTTGATAAGCAGACCCCAGACCAGAATTTTTACATTTTTCAGACCCCATTCTCCCAAATTCATTAGATCCCTACACTGATCAATGACCAGACCCCAGACCAAACCATGAAGTAAATCAGAGCACAGCCCAGACCCCAGACCCCAGACTGCTTGATTAGCAAATCCTGGACCAGAATGAATCATTTCTTAAAGTTCCTTACTCCTAAATTCATCAGTTCCCAAACCCAACAATTATCAGACCCCAGACCAAACTATGAAAAAAGCCCAGACCAGAACACTAGATGCATCGGACCCCGTACTCCAACATTTACCTAAATCTAGACCCCTAATTTACCGGACCGTTGATCTCTAATTTTAGCCGATCCCAGACACCTAATTTATGAGTCACCCCTAATTTTATCACTTTTCACCCTAAATTCATCAGACCATAGATTCCGAAATGACCAGAACTTGGGACAAACCATAGATTTTTTTTTTCAGACCCCAAACCGGGTCCATTCATTTAATAGACACTTGATTTCATCAGATGCTAAATTCCCAAATTGTTCCGAATTCCATCCTAGGCCACAGCTCATACCCCTAAAATCATCAGATCCCAGAGCAAACCATTGAATCCATCAGTCCTCATCAGTCCTGCGTCTAGTACTGTGGCAGCTTCACCACTGCCCACGTATAAGGTATCATACAAGGACTGACTGTACTGTCCCTCAGAGCTGCATTCACACTTCTGCTGGTGACAGGTGACATTCGGGGATCCACACCCCTGATACTGTATTACTCAGAGATCAGGTCCATTTATGGATTGTAGGGGAAGGACACAGATGGCCAGAGGACCATGAAGCGTGGAGGAGCACCGGTGCAGGCGTGACCCGGCTCATCCCCCTCATTAACTTTTAACGAGGGGAACAATTACATCAAAACAATGTGATTAAACCTTAAAAAGCGAAGGTCAAGACAATTACACTGTTTCATAAAGAATTATTGTGTGAAATTATCTTCTTAAAGAGGAAATATCATCTTTATAATATGTTAGATATTCCAGGATTGTGGCTTCTCCAATAACGCTAGGACATGTCCTCACACTGCTGTGCTCTGAGCTCTCTGCATATAGCTACTACACAGGCCCTTGTCTCCGCTTTAAGTGAAAGCTCTAGTAGGCTTCTAGTTTTGTACTTCAGAGGTCACTCAGAGCAGAGGGAAGGACTATAAAGCATGCACAGAGCTAAGAGCACAGCAGTGTGAGGACACAGCCCCAATGCACTTGGCAAAGCTACAATCCTGGAATAGAAATTCATGTATCAATGTCCTGCTACAATGAACAACATACAGAAAGGTCTGATCACTCATCTCTCTAGAGACATTACCGTACTCTTGCGACGGGGAGCACAGAGCGCAGCAGTGTGAGGACATGTAATCTTGGAATATAGATCCATATTTGACAGTCCTGCCGCTACAATCAACATACACAAAGATATAATTACACATCTCTCCAGGGACAATACATATCACTGGCTGCAGAGAGCACAGAGCACAGCAGTGTGAAGTCTGATTACACATCACTCCAGGGACAGTACATAACATTGGCTGCAGAGAGCACAGAGCACAGCAGTGTGAGGTATGATTACACATCTCTCCAGGGACAATACATAACACTGGCTGCAGAGAGCACAGAGCACAGCAGTGTGAGGTCTGATTACACATCTCTCCAGGGACAATACATAACACTGGCTGCAGCGAGCACAGAGCACAGCAGTGTGAGGTCTGATTACACATCTCCCCAGGGACAATACATAGCACGGACTACAGAGAGCAAAGAGCACAGCAGTGTGAGGTCTGATTACACATCTCTCCAGGGACAATACATAACATTGGCTGCAGAGAGCACAGAGCACAGCAGTGTGAGGTCTGATTACACATCTCTCCAGGGACAATACATAACACTGGCTGCAGTCTGCATGGTCAGTGTGCAGATCTCTGGACTATGTTGGTGCTATATTAATAGGAGTCATTACATATGATCACAGGTGTGTACCGCTCTGCAGACTATGTTAGTGCCATACATGTGTTACTATAGAGCGGCTGTATATGCGGAGGGGAGAGCTGATACAACACCGCAGTTGGTTCAGTGGATTAATCCTCTGCATTTAATCGTCCGGGACAAGGCGGCTTATCTCTCAGCTCCAAACACAGCCGCGGGGATGGTGTGCGGAGACCCTAAACGCGCAGGTGAACTCACATCTCCTCCTATAGAGACACAGACATGGGAGTTTATAAGCATCAATAATTCCCAAACTCCTGGACGTGTGACTGAGGGGGAAGACATCGCCCCCGGGAACAGAAACGTCTGTTTCCCAGTTTTACTTATAGTCAAGATCTCTGCTTGTTGTCAGTGATGCTCTTCTTCAGGCACTCAACAAAATGCTATCCTGGCGCCAGGCACTCACCCAACAAGATGCTATCCTGGTACCAAGCGCTCACCCAAGGAGACACTCTCCTGGTACTAGACGCTCTCCTAGCACCATGTGCTCACTCAGGACCAACTAAAGGCTCACTCATCCAGATGCTATCCTGGTACCAAGCGCTCACCCAGCACGAGGCGCTCACCCAAGCAGACGCTCTCCTGGTACTAGACGCTCTCCTAGCACCATGTGCTCACTCAGGACCAACTAGAGGCTCACCCATCCAGATGCTATCCCGGTACCAAGCGCTCACCCAACCAGATGTTCTCATGGTAGCAGGCGCTCACCCAGCACCAACCAGTGGCTTACTCAACCAGACACTCTCCTGGTAGCAGACGCTCTCCTAGCAACATTTGCTCACTCAGAACCAACCAGAGGCTTACCCATCCAGATACTCTCCTGGCGCCAGGTGCTCACCCATCCAGATACTCTCCTGGTGCCAGGTGCTCACCCAACCAGACACTCTCTTGGTACCAAACGCCCTTCTGGTACCAAATGTTTACTCAACCAGATTTTCTCCTAGCACCATGCGCTCACCCAATCATATGTTTACCCAACCAGACACTCTCCAGGCTTACTCAACAAGATGCTTTTGTAGTGCCAAGCATTTACTCAACAGTTTCCTGGTAACAGGCACTCACTCCAGATTCTCTCCAGGCACTTAATCAATCAAACAAACACTTCAATGACACCAAGCACTCAATCAACCAGGCGCTTTTCTAGTGCCCGGCACTCACTCCACCACACACTGTCCTGGTACCTGGAGATCACTCCACCACACCGTCCTGGTACCTGGAGATCACTCCACCACACACTGTCCTGGTACCTGGAGATCACTCCACCACACTCCGTCCTGGTACCTGGAGATCACTCCACCACACACCATCCTGGTACCTGGAGATCACTCCACCACACACTGTCCTGGTACCTGGAGATCACTCCACCACGCATAGTCCTGGTACCTGGAGATCACTCCACCACACTCCGTCCTGGTACCAGGAGATCACTCCACCACACACTGTCCTGGTACCTGGAGATCACTCCACCACACACAATCCTGGTACCTGGAGATCACTCCACCACACACTGTCCTGGTACCTGGAGATCACTCCACCACACACTGTCCTGGTACCTGGAGATCACTCCACCACACACTGTCCTGGTACCTGGAGATCACTCCACCACACACTGTCCTGGTACCTGGAGATCACTCCACCACACTCCGTCCTGGTACCAGGAGATCACTCCACCACACACTGTCCTGGTACCTGGAGATCACTCCACCACGCACCGTCCTGGTACCTGGAGATCACTCCACCACGCACTGTCCTTGTACCTGGAGATCACTCCACCACACTCCGTCCTGGTACCAGGAGATCACTCCACCACACACTGTCCTGGTACCTGGAGATCACTCCACCACACACTGTCCTGGTACCTGGAGATCACTCCACCACACACCGTCCTGGTACCAGGAGATCACTCCACCACACACCGTCCTGGTACCTGGAGATCACTCCACCACACACCGTCCTGGTACCTGCAGATCACTCCACCACACACCGTCCTGGTACCTGGAGATCACTCCACCACACATCGTCCTTGTACC
>NW_027285738.1:0-27624 GCF_040894005.1 Engystomops pustulosus | reverse complement strand
GGGTTCAGCAGCAGGAAGATAAGCCGGGGTAGCAGGAGTCGCAGCGGCTGCTTCAGGAGACTGTTGCTGATGCTGGGTAGCTAGTAGCTGTTGTAGCATGGCGGTGACTTGCTCTAGCTGGTTCCGCTGTGCTGCAATCTGCCGGGACTGGTGGATCACGATGGTGGTGAGATCAGGCTGACTGGGAGGAGGAGCCTCGGCGGGATCCATGGCCGGATCTTACTGTCAGGATCAGTGGATCCTCTGGACCACCGCGGGAGATGGAACTAGCCGACACCTGGGACCGGAATCCAAGTGGCACCTGGTTTTCACCAGAGCACGCCGCACAGCGGGTTGGACTTGATGCGGCAGGATACCACCAGGTCATTCCCAGGCGTGACCAGCCCGCAGTGGCAGCCGAGGTCGAGGTACCTTAGCAGAAGACAGTCTTGTAGTCAGGTCCAGGCTCGGGGTCAGGGCAGGCGGCAGAGATGCGAGGTCATATCCAAATCCGGGGTCAGCAACGGGAGGTCCAGGCAGGTGGGAACGGGAACACAAGCACATGGAACACAGCAACACGGAGGAACTCGGGTAACACGGCAACACAGGACTCGGGAGCGGAGACACACAGGAACGCAGGAATACACAGGAACGCAGGAATACCCAGGAACGCAGATAATCACCAGGAAGCTTTCTCTTAGGCTGTGAGGCACGAAGATCCGGCAGGGAACACAGGAAGAGGCAGGATTCTTAAAGGTGAGGTGTTCAGCCAGTGCACCAATTAGCGGTGCGCTGGCCCTTTAAATTTTCGGAAGGAGCCACGCGCGCCCTAGGATGCGGGGACGCGCGCGCACGGCAGTCCGGGCAAGAGCAGGAGCCGGGAGAGGTGAGT
Source organism: Engystomops pustulosus (assembly GCF_040894005.1). Classification (NCBI taxonomy): domain Eukaryota; kingdom Metazoa; phylum Chordata; class Amphibia; order Anura; family Leptodactylidae; genus Engystomops; species Engystomops pustulosus. The sequence continues at coordinate 26,753 of NW_027285738.1, read as the reverse complement.
GAGACCGGGCAGCAGCGGGGGCACACGGAGGAGCACGGATGCGCCCGCGATCCGAGACAGGGATCGCGGGAGCACCCGTGACAGCCATCATGTCAATATGGACCAAAATCTCTGAGGAATGCTTCCAGCACCTTGTTGAATCTATGCCACGAAGAATTGAGGCAGTTCTGAAGGCAAAAGGGGGTCCAACCCGTTACTAGCATGGTGTACCTAATAAAGTGGCCGGTGAGTGTATATATATTTATATATATATATACACACACACATATATATATATATATATATATATATATATATATATATATATATATTTATTTTTTCTTTGCTTGTGGATATCCTGTCAATTAAAGGAAACCTACCATTTGATTTGATGCATTATGAAGCAAACATACCTTGAGAATGCTGTAGCATTATAACATACAGGACCTTGGGAAAACTGGGTCAGGCTGGCTGCCTATATAAACACATTACATGGAGCTTGTGCAACATCCCCTACCGGGGCCTAGCCTTTTCTTGGGGCCTGGAGGCAGCAGGGGCCCAGAATACCGGAGTGGCTGGCGGTTGCGGTGGCGGTGCTTGGTATGGGGACTGGAGGGCTGTCCTACAGCCTTGCAGGTCTCCAGCAGGTGGTGTTGGCAAGAAATGATATGAAGGGAGAGCCTGTGGTACTGGTTCTCCCTGGGGCAGCCCTTAGAGTCTGTAGTATGTGTCCCTGGTAGATGGATGGGGCGCCCTTGGTGGTGAAACAGCTGTGACAAGACGGTCCTGTGTCACTCTGTCTGTAATAGCTGAGCTGAGGTCTAGGAGGCCTGTGAGCAGAGCATGTGCTCTGAGCTCCTCCTGTGTTGAGAGCTTGAACTCAAGAGAGCTAACTCCTCCCCTGACTAAGGGCTCATTCACACTACCGTCTGCGGGGCCGTACATGCGTCCCCATAGACGGCAATAGCGGCACGGCGGGGATCCGGTGCCACACATGTGTGGCACCGATCCGGGCCGCACACCGCAAAAAGATAGAGCAAGCTCTATCTTTCGGCGGATGTGCGGCCGTGTGCCGCTATTTCCTATGGAGGGAGGAGGGGTCACCTCCTCCTCACCTCCAGCACACGGCGGTATGCCCGCACGGCGGGCATACCGCTTGTGAGTGTACCCGAAGGGTTTAGTTACTCCCTAGTCAGGAGGTCTCCTCCTCCAATCACACTCCAGTTACAAAAAGTGGAACATCATTGGATGATGACATTAACATTCTTTTAACCCTTGCCTACCCAGGCAGAATCTGCACAATTACCTCAGCATATGTGTAGTGTCCTGCAGGGGAGCTGATCAGACTCACTACCAGGGGGACACACATATAGGGGGCTTATTCGCAACAACTCCTCTGCCTTGCATTGGCAGGGATGTTGCACTTGTAATTTCAAATGGAGGTTAGTCAAGACATGACTAATCAACCTGAGCTGGATCATGCATACACAGCAGCTGGGGGATGGTGCAGAAATTAATTATACTTCTTTCAGGCACAACCCAGGGATTACATCATCCTCTCCTGCAGAGAATAACTCAAGTGCTAGGAAAAGCACTGAACCAGCCATAGAAGCGAGACACCTTCATTATCATAATGTTATATCTGTTTTATCAGCAAAACCACTCAGCACAGGGATTAAACAAGATATGATCCTGCATCAGTGTAGCTACAGCATTGTCATGGAATGTTTGCTTCATAATGCATCAAAGCAAATGGTAGGTTTCCTTTAAAGGTTGTTTAAGCTGTAATAGTTATAATGATGTTGCATACCAAATTTTCTAAACATCCTGCTGTTTTATCAGTATCTGCGTCTAGAAATCGGACAAATAGGGGGATACCACCTGTCATTCCAAGACTACATACACGCAAACAAAACAATGGAAGAATCAGGAAGGAGAGGGAAGGGAGATAAAGGTATCAACCCTGTATACCAAGTGAGTCCTAGTCCATGTGGTACATAATAATGTGTGGGTCGGACCGGTATAGTAAGTGACACACCAAAGGAAGGCTTCCCATGAACATGTACAACAACAAAAGCTCCAAGAACTCTCTCTTGGATATCTGCTACAGCTGATACTTACAATGGCCAATATCAACTACTGCTGACATCACCATTATACTACCGGAACAACAGTAGCTAACGCTGATAGATGGAGATTCCAATAAACCCTGCATGTGAGGGTGCCAGATTAGGGCACTCAGACTGGCGTCATAAGTCTTGTAAAGTCGTCTATTCATGTGTTCTGAGTACCTACAGATACTTAGCTATAATCAATAATACCACAGTAACTAAGTGTATCTTTGTGCCTTAAGTGTGAACAAGTACAGTCATCTAATCAGTCTCAAGGGACTGGTGGTGGGGTCTGGTGTAATTCTTACAAAAATGTATGTTTGAACACCCCATCGTAACTCCCTGTGTGCCCAGCTTATATTGTCCTGTTTCATGAAGCAGCCCCCCACTTATATTGTCCCCTTTTCTAAAGCATGCCCCACAGTTATATTTTTTCTTTTGCTGTAGTTGTCCCATGCTTACATTACCAACTTTTCTGCAACATGTCCCCAGCTTATTCCCCCTATTATTACAACATACTCCCTGCTTATATTGCCCCATTTCCTACAACATGCCCCCTCTGCTTATATTTATATATATTTCAAGTAAAGAAGAGAACACCGCTGTGGAGAAATGTAAATATTGGATTATTCTTTTTAAAGAATTTGGCCACAGGTCTTGGACCTGGAAATTGTTGTAACCTTCTGGTAGACTGTGAATACCAGCAGTGAAATAATCCAAGATGTGTAAGTACTGTACTAAGGTTTAAGTCATATAAATAAAAAAGGAAAGTCAGCCGGTCCAACACGAAGGAGCCTCCAACCAAAAATGAGCAAAGTGCAAATCTTCTCAACAAATATTCCAATGTATTAATCTTGGTCTAAGCTCGACTTCTTATAGTCCCCAATTCACAAAGAGAAAGGCAGCACATACTCTGTTAGTTCCTTTATCTTGCAGATTTCAAGGAAAATAGCAAGGATCAGCAGATATTCCTATGTACACACTCCTGTGTCCATCACCACATGTCTTTTGTGTTCAGAAAGCGGATTGCTCATCATTTTCTTTTATGACACAGAAGCGGAAATGGTGGAAATATGTAACCTCAATGAGTTAAAAAAATTACTTTATTAAAATGAACTCACAAACATTCTTAAAACTTCACTTTGAATAAAAGTCTGAACAAACACGCCAAGTCAAAATCAGCCTTACCCAGGATTTCGCCTCGTTCTGGCTTCTTGCAGAGCATGACCTTGGTGTTATCACTACCCCTAAATATACAAAGCATGTATATAGGTGTATATAGGTTCTACAAACTAACAATCACTTTCCAACTATCTACACAAATCCATCTGTACTTTGATCTAAGCATTTCTGCAACAGGTTATAGAGCGTTTATATTCACAAATCCTACTCTCTCTGTACCACATGGCTTCCTTCAACCAATAAGAGAAGAATCAACTATTACCAATCACCATCTACAATAGTGTTTATATTCTTCATTCATAAATCCCGCTGATGTGAAAGTCTTGTACCACGTGACCTCTCTTGAGGAATCTATGTTACTCTAACCTATATCTTTACTCCCATTCTAGTATTAATCTAATAGTTAATATATTACAATCTTGCGAATGCTATAAACCTTCAAGTTACATTATTATTCAAATGTTGGCAAAGTTTTATACTTACATATATTTAAAGGACATCTACCACCAGGATGAAAGATTGCAAATTAAGCACACTGACATACTGACGTGGGCCCCCTCTGGTACGATATGTTCTTCTTTTATCTTATTATGCCCTGATTTTTAAGGAAAAATGCTTTAAAATTATTCAAGTAAGCCTTCCAGGCTCTATTATAGTCTCTATATATTTCATTTTTAGGCCAATTTACTATATTATGTAATGAATATTGGATTTTATGATCTATCACTTATTTTTCTATTCTCTACCATATCTCTTTGCTGTTCATTTCTAATTTCATGTATAGCTTTTCCCCAAATTTCTTCTTTTTAGTTCCTATTCTTAAACCTATCTATAATCACTCTTATTTGCCCCAAAAAATCCCTTTCCTTAGTACAGTTTTGTTTAATCAGTTTTAATTGTCCCATAAGGATATTATTTATCCATGTTCTATGATGACAACTCGTGAACTCTATAAAACTGTTAACATTCGTTTTCTTAAAAAGGTTTTTTATACTGTACATAGTTTATTATCTTCTTCATAAATCTCTACATCTAAAAAATAAATAGATAAAAAGCGACCTGGGAAAAATGGAGGGTGGGGAGAAACAAAGGTATAACCCCGCAACCAGGGATCTTTCGAGTGCTATATGAAATGAGATGGGCCATGAGGTTGTTTTTAACTTCTCTAATGTGTTTTGTGATACCGAGTGTGATGATGTGACCAGGGGGAGGGGAGGCCTGCTGGTATTCACCACCATAAATTAACCTAATTGAGCCAGTTTGTTGACAAAACCAGCATGTGGCTGGGCTTCAAAGACCTATACAGACATACCGACTGCAGGCCTCACGCCCCCTCGTCTCCCAAGTTTCAAACAAAGAGCCATTAAAACTTTCACATCACCAGGTTGAATAGAGACAGTTATGAAGTTATGGTCCGTCTCACCAGAACACCAAATACATTTTTGGATTGGTTATTCTTCGTAAATCATAACAACCCATTGTTCATTGCTCTAGGATACTTAGATCCAGAGATATCAATATCTCTGGATAGGACCATAGCAAATGGGTCAGGTTTGGTATCAATGCGATCCTGGGATTCACCCGGATCCAATGATACCAGAACCATGACCCCAGGACCTTCCCATGGGGTAGCTGTGGCTTCTCCAGGGCTCTGGATGTAATATCAGGTAGGAGGGACCATTGACCCCCCTTAGGGTGGACAGAGGTGTGTCCACACCTGATATAATCGGGCGCCCTTGAAGGGGCTGGTGTCTTTTGTCCTGGGGGAAACTAACATCAACTAAGCGCAGGGAAGATCTAAAAGTGTGGACTATCCATCCCCATTAGGCCACACACAAAGGTAACTAACTAAACTGCTTAGACTTGTGGTGCTACCCTTGTAATTTGTACTCTGTTTACTGTATATATCTATTGTGTGTACTGTAGTGTCTAGTGTGCCCTTAAGGCAATTAAATATAAAATCTAATCTGTGTTGCTCTTTTATCTCGATCACGAATCTTACGTCCGGGTTTCTCGCTTTTATACATGCTACCGGGTTGGTTCCTCACCCTATATAATCCCGTTACGGACCGGGCTTATATTAAAGGAGAACTGGTGGCAGCATAAGGCTGATAATATTCTGTCTCACTGCGGCTAGTGAGAGGGATCTTATAGCCATTCAGGGATTTGATTTAGGGTTGTGCCATATCCGCAAGTTGTGTGGACAACTTTAAATCACTTCCTGCGCCTCTCCGAACCCGTGCGTTCTGGGAGTGTCTGTAAAAGGATAACTGAGTGACCTTACGTACCCTTCAGGGGTCCGGAACGTTGCGGTTTCCTTCACATTGGTGGCAAGCGGTGGGATAATCGAGATAATAGTGTTTGATTGTGTAATCCATACTCTCAAATACTAAAGATTGCCAACAGCAGCGTTTGTGTTGGGATCTTAAGACCAATTCAGCACTAGACACAAGCAGAGTGCAATTACAGTAAGGTGTGAGGTACATCAAGTTGCAGTTCTTTGTTAGTTACCAACAGCTGTGATAATGGCCGGTAGGAACAAAGGCAGGAAGAATGCTGCCAGTGCTGTGGACATTACAGAGGACGATGCAGTACCGCAGTTGGACCAGGAGGAGGTGGGGGGCGCTATTGTTCAAGGCGAGGGGGAGCTCTTCCCAGACTCCCCAAGGAGCCAGTCGCCAGTGGTCAGTCCCACATTGGACCGCCCACTGCCCGCCCACCCACATGGTCTGGTGGGCTCGGCGGCCATCTTGCAAGCTGCCTTGTCCAGTTTACAGGCGGGGAACCATGCTGCATACGAGACCCTCATGGCTGCTGCAGAGCGGCGAGAGCGAATGGAAGCAGAGGCGGCTGAAAGGCGAGAGCGAGTGGAAGCAGAGGCCGCAGAAAGGCAACGGGAGCGTGAACACCAGCTACAGATACTCCAGCTACAACAGCCTGCTCCTGCTAGTCCAGTGTTGCCAGAGAGCCATGTCCCAAAGCTGCGGACTGAGGACTTTCCCCTTTTGGATAAAGGTACTGACTTGGACACTTTTTTGCTGGCTTTTGAAAAAACTTGCCAACAGTACCATGTGCCTGCGGACCAGTGGGTTCGGTACCTTACCCCTCGTCTCAGAGGGAAGGCCCTGGAGATATTTGGCTATTTGTCCAGTGAGACCACCCTGACCTATGATGATATCAAGCAGGCTCTGGTCCGTCAATACAACCTGACCCCTGAGACTTACCGGAAGAAGCTCCGGAGTTTGCAGCGGGGGTCTGCTGACAGCTGGACTGATCACATGAGGGCTCTTCTCCGAGCAGTGGACCAGTGGACCTCAGGACTGGGGCTTACCACCTTCCAGCAGCTGAAGGAGCTAATCGCCATCGAGCAGTTTTTGTGGAATTGCCCGGAGGAGTTACAGCAGCACCTTCGTGACCGGAAACCCAAGGATGCTTTGGAAACAGCTGGCCTGGCAGATGAATACAGCAACAACCGGACGCTGGAGACCAGGAGACCTGCTGGCTGGAGAGGGGGTAAGACGAACACCATCCCTGTTACCCCTGCCCCTGCACCCAAGGGGGCACCTGCCCATGCTCCCCTCTTCACATCAGTGGGCGAAAACCATCTGTGTCATTTCTGCAGACAACCAGGACACTTCAAGGCCATGTGTCCACAGCGCCAGAGAGGCCCAGGACCGTCCCTGACACCATCTCCTGTTTTGTTTGTGGGTGGGGGTGGTGGGAGGTCCCCTGATAATTTGCAGCCCGTCACCATAGGCCAGGCTAGGGCCATGGGACTGAGAGACACTGGTGCTGGGTTGACCCTCGTACGGCCTGAACTGGTGTCCCCACAGGATTTGATACCTGGGAAAACACTCACGGTTTCTGGAATTGGAGGAACAGAACCAGCACTGCCCATTGCCAAGGTGTATTTGGACTGGGGTGCGGGGAGGGGCATGAGGGAGGTGGGCGTGTCACCTGACCTTCCTGTGAGTGTTCTGCTGGGAACAGACTTGGGCCGACTAGTGTCACAGTATGTGACCCCAGAATCATCAGGGACTGATCGCTCAGACAGCAATATGCAGCCGGCCGCTGTAACTGTTGAGATTGATTGTTATGACTCTGATGTTGATATTGTCAATGATAATACTGATGTGTGTGACCTACCTACTGCCAGGAATGTGGGGGTGGGTAGGGTCATGGGTCCCACTTTGCCCTTGGGGGAGGGGACCATCGAAGCAGAGGGTCAGGCTACTATAGGGAGTGGCCTGTCAGCCTCTGGTTACCTGTTGTCCTCTGACACTCCTAGAGTAGGGAGAGACAGGGGGCTAACAGCTGCGGGGAAAAAGCTTGCAGGGCAGGACGGGAAAATACCGGGACTAGTGAAGTGCCCAGGTAAGGACTCTGTGCAGAGCTTATCCCCAACCGGACTGTCTCCGGACCGGGCCCGTCCGTCTGCCTTGGCGACTGGGTCAGAGGTGGAGAGGAAGTGGACGCTACCTGCGGTCACAGCAACCATCGCTGCTGGGACGTGCGGTCGTAGCATTGTAGCCCCTCGGGGGCTCGCAGACTTCCTTCCTTCTGATCAAGTGGCTGCCAGGTCAGATGGAGGCCAGGAGACAGATCCGGGGGAACTGGCAGAAGACGTGGGGGTTTCTTCTACTCTCGCCACGTCGAGTCAGTGGTCTCAGGAAGGAGGGCCTGTCAGCGAGGACAGGAAAGTGCCGGGAGAGGTAGGTCTTCACGGCAAAGACTCGCTACAAGGCCCATCCCCAACCGGACTGTCTCCGGACAGGGCCCACCTGTCTGCCCTGGCGACTGGGTCAGAGGTGGAGAGGAAGCGGACGCTACCTGTGGTCACAGCGACCATTGCCGCTGGGACACGCAGTCGGAGCGTTGTAGCCCCTCGGGGGCTCGCCAACTTCCTCCCTTCTGATCAAGTGGCTGCCAGGTCAAATGGAGGCCAGGAGACAGATCCGGGGAAGCTGGCAGAAGATGTGGGGGTTTCTTCTACTCTCCCCACATCGAGTCAGTGGTTTCAGGAAGGAGGGCCTGACAGCGAGGACGGGAAAGTGCCGGGAGAGGTAGGTATTCACGGCAAGGACTCGCTACATGGCCCATCCCCAACTGAACTGTCTCAGGACAGGGCCCACCTGTCTGCCCTGGCGACTGGGTCAGAGGCAGTGAGGAATCGGACGCTACCTGCGGTCACAGCGACCATCGCCGCTGGGCCGCGCAGCTGGAGCGTTGAAGCCCCTCGGGGGCTCGCCGACTTCCTCACTTCTGATCAAGTGGCTGCCAGGTCAGATGGAGGCCAGGAGACAGATCCGGAGGAACTGGCAGAAGGCGTGGGGTTTCTCTACTCTCACCACTCGAGTCAGTGGTCTCAGGAGAGGGCGTCAGCGGTCTTCACGGCAAGGACTCGAGTCTCACTGCAAGGTCCTGCACATGTCCCATCCCCAACTGGAATGTCACTGCCCAGGTCGTCTGTCTCTTGGAGACTGGGAGAGGAAGCTGAGAGGACAGACACTACCTGCGGTCACGAGACATTGCCGGTGACGTGCAGGCGTACGTCAAGGCCCTTTGGGTCACTGCCTTCCTCCTTCCGACCAATTGGCAACCAGAGACTGCATCGGCAGATTGACAGACGCTGACGCTTGCCTGAAAATTAAGGAGAAGCAGGTGGTAGAGTCCCCCTTGGACTCAGACTCCAAGCGGGCCTGGGACCAAGGGCGACTGTACCAGAGGACAGTTCAGCAGGGTACACCGGAGGTATGGCTCAGTGACCCACATGCAATGGTACCCTGTCCAGTTTGGGCAGAGGAACCCATTGCGGATGTAGAGGCTTGCCAGCAGCTCCGGGCGGACCGAAGGTCCCAGCTGCGGGCAACCCTTCACCCCTTCCGGGAGTTGCTCAGCAACCAACCTGGGAGGAACCCGTTGGCAGTCCATCACATGGACCCCGGGGACCAAACCCCATCCCAGTTTTCAGCATACCGGGTCCCTCCTGAGGTGCAACAGTGCCACAGCTGGGTGACTGACGTGATGCTGAAGCTGGGTATCTCTCAGGCATAGAGAGGTAGTGAGTGGGCGCATGGGGAAACACAAAGGTATTACCCCTTAGCGCCCTCTATAGGAGGGAGGTGTGATGATGTGACCAGGGGGAGGGGAGGCCTGCTGGTATTCACCACCATAAATTAACCTAATTGAGCCAGTTTGTTGACAAAACCAGCATGTGGCTGGGCTTCAAAGACCTATACAGACATACCGACTGCAGGCCTCACGCCCCCTCGTCTCCCAAGTTTCAAACAAAGAGCCATTAAAACTTTCACATCACCAGGTTGAATAGAGACAGTTATGAAGTTATGGTCCGTCTCACCAGAACACCAAATACATTTTTGGATTGGTTATTCTTCGTAAATCATAACAACCCATTGTTCATTGCTCTAGGATACTTAGATCCAGAGATATCAATATCTCTGGATAGGACCATAGCAAATGGGTCAGGTTTGGTATCAATGCGATCCTGGGATTCACCCGGATCCAATGATACCAGAACCATGACCCCAGGACCTTCCCATGGGGTAGCTGTGGCTTCTCCAGGGCTCTGGATGTAATATCAGGTAGGAGGGACCATTGACCCCCCTTAGGGTGGACAGAGGTGTGTCCACACCTGATATAATCGGGCGCCCTTGAAGGGGCTGGTGTCTTTTGTCCTGGGGGAAACTAACATCAACTAAGCGCAGGGAAGATCTAAAAGTGTGGACTATCCATCCCCATTAGGCCACACACAAAGGTAACTAACTAAACTGCTTAGACTTGTGGTGCTACCCTTGTAATTTGTACTCTGTTTACTGTATATATCTATTGTGTGTACTGTAGTGTCTAGTGTGCCCTTAAGGCAATTAAATATAAAATCTAATCTGTGTTGCTCTTTTATCTCGATCACGAATCTTACGTCCGGGTTTCTCGCTTTTATACATGCTACCGGGTTGGTTCCTCACCCTATATAATCCCGTTACGGACCGGGCTTATATTAAAGGAGAACTGGTGGCAGCATAAGGCTGATAATATTCTGTCTCACTGCGGCTAGTGAGAGGGATCTTATAGCCATTCAGGGATTTGATTTAGGGTTGTGCCATATCCGGAAGTTGTGTGGACAACTTTAAATCACTTCCTGCGCCTCTCCGAACCCGTGCGTTCTGGGAGTGTCTGTAAAAGGATAACTGAGTGACCTTACGTACCCTTCAGGGGTCCGGAACGTTGCGGTTTCCTTCACACCGAGGGATCATGATAACTATAATAGTGGTTCCTTTAGTATCAGGACATCATAATAGCTATATTTAATAGAGAGCGTGCAGATATTATATTACATTAGAGAACTTCGTAGCCTGACATTCACGATTCAGTGGCAAATTTTATTCTTTCTTTTATATATTTATATAGTTTCTTTTAATAATGGATTGTATAATAGTTGCCTTACGAGTGGAACGTTCTTTATGAGTTATAACTTTGAATACTGCCTATTGGCCCGGAGCTGCAGCGGGATCTGATGAACACATGACCGAAACTTGCCACGGGCACCTAGCTTTCGTTCCAGTGTTTGAATATAAGTGTTTTAAAAAAATGAATCTAATTTAAATCATTAACTTCATGTCAATCTGACTCCTGTGAGAGCTACTTCGAGCTACTCCGGTTTGGAGCTCAGAATTTTTAACCTGTATAAATCTAAAAAAATTTGGTTGTTGAGAAAGAATTTTATACGCGAATATAAGATTATAAGTGCTAATAATAATATGTTCTACAAATAATATTAATTTCACCATTGGGCCATCCCATAAGATGATGCAGTCATTAGAGATGGGCGAATTTGTTGAAATATGGTTTGAACCGATTCTTAGAATTTTTTTCGAAAAAATTTGATTCAACCCGAATCGAATCATGACAAATCATGTTAAAAAACGGGTATTTCCTGGCTTCAGAGAGCCGGTAGGGTGTTGTTGAACGTTGTGTCATGCTCAAATATGCATAGGGAGCGTGGTTTGCTCTTCAAACAATGCTGTGTTTTAGTATGACACGCACATGACAGCCGCCGCTCTTAGAATAGCTTTACTCTTCAATTCCATGTGCACTTACAGAAGCCAACTTCATCAAATAATAGAAGCGGGAAAGCAGACTGACAAGGTAACGTCGATGCCAGCTCAAAAGGACTGAGCTAAGGGCCAAGATCCCACTATAACATCAAAGAGTGCACTCTTTTTACACTGACATCAGATGACGACAGAACCTGTTCTGTTAAACGCGGATACATGTAGAAACCCCCCAAAGGAGTGGAGAGGGTGTCGGCAGTAATTTTGCATTGACGTTACTGATCATTTTGCCCTTCTTTTCATCCATCAGTGTCCGCTTTCAATCGGTCAATAATCCATCAGTATTGCTAAAGCCAAAAACAAACAGGAATGGATCCAAAACAGAGATGACCAGTAAATGAGATATTTGCATTTCCTCTGTGTTCTGTATCCACTCCTGCTTTTAGCTATCAATCCTGAAGCTTTTCATTCCTTCTGACAGATGAAATTAAGGGAAAAACCAAACATAGTGGCAACGTCATAGAGTGGTAGAGGGTGAAAAAAGAATTATGGAAATCACAGGGAGACAGCGGTTAGTTGGCAGCAGCATGAGTAGGCCGCAGAGTGGCACAATGACAAATTATGGAAGTGGCAGAAACATGGTAGGCCACAGAGTGGCACAATGACAGATTGTGGAGGTGGCGGCAGCAGCATGTGGCCAGAGAGTGGCACAATGATGAAGTTTGAAATGAATTTGAAGTTTGAAACGAATTTTGAAGTTGAAATTTTCAATTCAAATTTGAATTTAAAGATTACAGACGCCACATGCCTCCTTCATTACAATTTTCCTAAAAATTCATATTTTTGCCAAAAGAGAACTGCAGAGGTGGCACCAAGCACCAGCATGAGGTCAGAGTGGGGCACGATAAATTCTTTAGCTGGCAGCAACATGGGAGGCCACATTGTGGCACAATGATGAGTTTTGATATGAATTTGAAGTTGAAATTTTCTATTTAAATTTGAAGATTAGAGACGCCACATGCATTATACATTACATTTTTCTTGAAAATATTAAGTCTTTGCCAAAAAATAATGGCAGCAGCAGCAGCATGAGGTCAGAGAGTGGCGCAATGACAAATTCTGGAGGTGGCAGCAACATGGGAGGCCACAGAGTGGCACAATGACAGAGTGTGGAGGTGGCAGCAACATGGTAAGCCACAGAGTGGCAGAATGATAAAGTGTGGAGATGGCGGCAGCAGCAGCAGGAGCCCACAGAGTGGCACAATGACAGAGTAGAGGTGGTGGCAACATGGTAAGCCACAGAGTGGCACGATGATAGAGTGTGGTGGTGGCGTCAGCAGCAGCAGGAGCCAAAAGAGTGGCACAGTGACAGAGTGGAGGTGGTGGCACCATGGTAAGCCGCAGAGTGGCACAATGATATAGTGTGGAGGTGACGTCAGCAGCAGCAGGATCCCACAGAGTGGCACAATGACAGAGTGTGGAGGTGGCAGCAACATGGTAAGCCACAGAGTAGCACAATGATAGGAGTGTGGAGGTGGCGGCAGCAGCAGTAGCAGGATCCCACAGAGTGGCACAATGACAGAGTATGTAGGTGGCAGCAACATGGTAAGCCATAGAGTGGCACAATGGCAGAGTGGAGGTGGCAGCAACATAGAAAGCCACCGAGTGCCACAATGATATATTGTGGAGGTGGTGGCAGCAGCAGCAGGAGCTCCCAGAGTGGCACAATGACAGAGTGGAGGTGGCAGCAACAAGGTTAGCCACAGAGTGGCACAATGATAGAGTGTGGAGGTGGCGGACAGTTCCAGTCCCTGGTAAAGATGGTGGGAGGCAGATGGAGTAACTGGCAGCAGATGTGTGGCATCAGGCAGGTGGCAGCATCAGAATAGTGGCTGAGGCAGGTAGATAGAATCCAGACTCATTTCTCAATGTTTGGGGGAGGCGTCATGGCTGATGTAATCTGATGCATAAGGCATTGTTGAGTTGAAATCCCTGCCGATCCAAGCCTGATTCATCTTGACAAAGGTCAGTCTCTCCATATTACGGGTGGACAAGCGGTTTCTCCTTGGGGTAACGATGGCCCCTGCCGCACTGAACACCTGCTTTGTTGCCACATTACTGCCCAGGCAGGACAGCTTCTCTACTGCAAACTCCACAAGTTGGCCACACATCAAGTTTGGCTGCCCAGTAGTCCAGGGGATCCTCTACCTGGGGTGGTAAAGTGCTGTCCAAGTAGGCCATCACTTGCTGGTGCAGGGTCTGGTCCATGTCCAGCTGCTGCTGCTTTTGGCGTTTACCCTCCTCACAAGGCTGGTGGAGGAAGTTGCTCATTAAGGACTCCAGACTTAAGCTGCTGCTGATGGAGCTGCTACTGCTCCTACACCCTCATCCCATCTCCCCACAGCAGACGTGGCAGTAGTACGTGAGTGATCACTGCCAGGAATTCCTCGGTCAGACCTGACAGAGGATGGACAATGTCACACAAAGGCAGTGGCCAACTGTCTTTTCAGTATTTCTCTATAGTACGCCAGTTGTTCCTCCCTCTTGACAGCTGGAAAAAAGTTACCCATTTTTGACCGGTAGCGAGGGTCCAAGAGGGTGGAGAGCCAAAAGTCATCCCTATGCCGGATGTTCACTATTCGGCTGTCACTAGTTAGGCAAAGCAGCATGCTGCGGACCACTTGCGCAAGTGACTCTGAGGGACTTCGGCCTCCATCTCCACTGTATACTGCCTAGGTGCTTCTGGGTCATCTGCCACGTCTTCTACCTCCTCAAGATGCTCCTGCTACTCCTCCCTTGTCACTTGAGTGGATAAACCACTGATTTCACCAGACTCTGCTTGTGCTCCAATGTCCTCCTCCTCCAGGTCAGCCCACACCGGACTCATGTGGCCATGAGATGTAGTCTCCACTTCTCCAGTGCCCTGACCAGACAGATTTTGCAGCATGAGTTCCAGGACATGAAGCAGTGGAATTACGTTTTTCATCCCGCAGTCCTGGCGACTGACAAATAACGTGGCCTCTTCAAAGGCCTGAGCAAATGGCAGGTGTCACGCATGAGCTGCCAGTGGCTGACATCAAAGTTACACAGGGGAGTACTCCAGTCCACTTGCATTATCAAAAATCATTATTGGCTTTTCTCTGTTCATACAGGCAGTAACATATGGAGGCTAGAACTCCAATGGGTGGAAACTGCATATCAGACTATGTTGGGGTAGGCCGTTCTGATGCTGCAACTCGAGGAGGGTGTGCTTGGCTTTGTAAGAATGGTTGAAGTGCATGCACAGTTTCCTGGCCATTTTTAGAATGTCTTGCAGATGGGTGGAAGACTTCAGGAACCTGTTGACAACCGGATTGAACACGTGCGCCATGCATGATGTGGTACGATGGAGCAGGACTTAGACTTGTGGAGGCTGAGGTGGTATTGGAGAAGGAGGAGGACACTCGCGCAGGAGCACCAGTTTGACAACGTGGCAGAGAAAGCGGCATCTCTTGTTCAAGTTGTTGGTGTGGCTGGGCGGGAAACACATTCACCCAGTGGGCTGTAAAGGCGATATACTGGCCCTGACCTTAGTTACAGCGCCACATGTCCGCACTGCCGTGCACCTTGGAAGAAACCGATAAGCTCATGGACTGGCCCACCTTCTGTTCTACATATTTGTGAAGGGCTGACACTGCCTTTTTGAAAAAAAAAATTGCAGCTTGGAACTCTCCACCTCGGTTCGGCATAAGCCATAAGTTCTCTGAAGGGTGCAGAGTCCACGACTTGGAAAGGCAGTACCAACAACTTGGACAAGAGCACTGTCAGCTTCTTTATGCTGGATGCATACAGTTGTCTCTTTGTAATCGCCTCGCTCAAAGACTGCTGGCGCCATACATAGCGAGGAGCAGGAGCATCTGGACCGGGAGATGATATCAAAGACAAACAGCTCCCTTCTGAAATGGCATGTGTGCCACTAGGTGCTGCTGGCCATTGGATGGTGATGCTGCATGTGTTGACGCAGGGCCGTGATGCCAACGTTAGCTCCCTGGCCACTCTTCACTTTCTGCCCGCAGATTATGCATTTACAAGTGCTTGGCTCCTCTGGTGTCTTAACAAAAAACTAACCGCCGAGGTGGTGATTTTACTGCCAACACTCTGCACTGAGTGACTACTTATGCTGCTGCCTCGCTAACCCCCTGTACCAATGCTTACATGGACCCCGCGGCCGTTTGGCTCCCGTCCTCGCACTTCTGCAGTAGCGACTTGCTGCCTGCTCTGTTCCCAGATGCGCAATCTGACACTCTCTTCGCACAATGATGATGAATCCCTTGCTACACCCAGCTCCCAAGTGCGATTGGCTACATCATCGTCAATTTGTGTTTCCCTGAAACTGCTAATCTGCTCAATGGTGTCAGTAAGCACAGCCTGCCTACTGCACAAAGCAGCGGATGCCTGCCCCACTTCTTCACTGCCAAGCAGCTGCTGACTGTCCTCAAACATTTCATCCTCACTGTATAGTGGGGCTGAGCCCAGACCAACTAGTAGCTCTCTGGCTGAGGGAAATGAACAGGACAGAGGCTGGTTGAGGACAGGCGAGGGCCGCTGACCTGCTCCTGGGCCATGCCAAGGAATTGTTTTATCTGACGAACCCACGGACTTTTGGCTGGGGTTGTCAGATGTTATATTTGAGGAATTGGTGGACCTAGTCAACCAATCAACAACCTTTGGGTTTTTGATCAACACACTGCCACTAGATGACAACGGCAGTTCTGGCCTCACAGAGTCACCCCTGCTGCGACGTCACCTTGCTGTGCTGCAACCTCTGCCTGCTCCACCTGCCACCTTTCTGTCTGACATAGTGGTTAATGAACTACATGGATTTGACACATATTTCTTGCTCTCAACTTTAGCAACACAAAAAGTATTTTAATTTGCGTTATACGGATACCCCACAACGGACACCCTGTAATTGGAGCGAAAATTACCTTCTACTTCTGGCATTTGTGAACATACACTTTAATTTTCCTCAGTTATTTATCTGATTTAAAGAAATTTTAAATCGGTACATATCCTCACTATTGTTTTGTAACTTGTGGATCTCTTTATCCACTACCCCATACACCACCCAGCAACATAACCTGTCCCCTCTCTGACCAGTCTTCCCTTTTAGTGTCTTCCTTTTCCTCCTCCCCCGATCCTATTTTAAATACTCGGCCACCCCTGCTAGGATCTTCTCCCCCAGCACAGCAGCCCCCCTTCCATTTAGGTGCAAGTTATCTGCAGAAAGCAGCTCGCACCCCAATGAAAAGTCAGCCCAGTGCTCTAGGAATCCAAATCCCTCTGCTGTACACCAGGATCTGAGCCATGCATTTAACTCTCTGAGCTCCCGCTGTCTGTTCTGTGTAGCGCATGGCAGAGGTAGAATTCTGGAAAATACTAACCTGGAGGTCCTTCCCTTAAGCTTTGAACTTAATTTTTTAAAATTATTTGTCAGGCTCCTCCACCTACCATCTATTCTGTCATTGGTCCCAACATGGACCACGACATCTGGGTCATCCTCAGCCCCTCCAATTAATTTATCCACCCTTTCCACCACATGCCGAACCCTGCCACCAGGGAGGCAGCAAACCATTTGGTTGAGGCGGTCTTGGTGACAAATTATTCTATCCGTCTTCCTGATTATAGAGTCTTCTACAACCACTAGCTGCCTTGGCTTACCAGCACTCCCATCCTACTACTAGCTGGGCTTCTCCCCCGACTGTAAGGGAGAGCAGGATCCGCTAGGTCTGCCATTTCTGCCACTGACATCCTTACATCATTGCACAATTTTTCAATTTTTCCCCACCCTCCACTTCTACCCCGCTTATTGCTTGCTCAGTGAGCAGTATACTCCTCTCAAGATTGTTTATTGCTCACAGCCGTGCAATATCTGCACTCTGCACTGAGTGACTACTTATGCTGCTGCCTCGCTAACCCCCTGTACCAATGCTTACATGGACCCCGCGGCCGTTTGGCTCCCGTCCTCGCACTTCTGCAGTAGCGACTTGCTGCCTGCTCTGTTCCCAGATGCGCAATCTGACACTCACTTCGACTCCACTTATGCTCACAAGCCAGTTATAAACACAAGCCAAAATTGAGCAAGCTGAAAACTGAGTTACTCCCACCTAATTTATCAGGTGA
This sequence comes from Engystomops pustulosus, assembly GCF_040894005.1. Lineage (NCBI taxonomy): Eukaryota > Metazoa > Chordata > Amphibia > Anura > Leptodactylidae > Engystomops > Engystomops pustulosus. Next base: position 9,250 of record NW_027285738.1, on the reverse strand, counting down.
GAGCACTAATCCCTCCTTCCAATTAGCAAACCAGGCAAAGAAAGGGAAAAAAAAGCTATTTAAATTGTGACACTAAGAAAAAGTGCCTTGCTATTACTTATATACTCAGTCCATAATCACCCAAACCACCAATGAAATGAAATACCTTACTACTTAAAACTCCAGCATTATCCCTCAGGAATTAAATTCCCAGCAGCCTCCCCTTGGTAATGAAATACCCATCAGCCTCCCCTCAGTAATGACATGCCCAGCAGCCTTCCCTTAGTAATGTAATACCCAGCAGCCTCCCCTCAGTAATGAAATGTCCAGCAGTGGCCTCCCCTTACTACTTAAATCTCCAGCATTCTGCCTCAGCAGTTAAATGCCCAGCAGCCTCCCCTCTGTAATGAAATATCCAGCAGCCTCACCTCAGTAATGAAATGCCCAGCAGCCTCCACTATAGTTATCTCTGTGAGGATCTTTATAGTCATCACATGGAGGGGTGTGTGTTTACAGTATAGCCAGCTCTGGGGTGTCTCTTCTGCATAGTCTTCTCTGGGGGGTATCCCGTAAAATCAGCTCTGAGGGGGGGCTCTCCTGTATAGTCAGCAATGGGGTGGTTCTCCTATATATTCATCTCTGGATGGATGTGAGTTTCCTGTATAGTCAGCTCTGGGGAGGGGGGACTCCTGTATAGTCACCTTTAGGCAGGTCTACTGTATAGTCAGCTCTGGGTTTGCTCTCCTGTATAGTCAGCTCTGGGGAAGTAGGGGGGAGGTCTCCTGTATAGTCAGCTTTAGGGGTTTCTACTGCATTGTCAGCTCTGGGGGGATCATCTGTATAGTCAGCTCTGGGGAAGGGGGGGTTTCTGTATAGACAGCTTTAGGAGGGTCTACTGCATAGTTAATTCAGGGGAGAGGAGGTTTCCTGTCTAGTCAGCTTTAGGAGGGGTCTTCTGTATAGACAGCTCTGGGGAAGTCTCCTGTTTAGTCAGCAATGGGTGGTTCTCCTCTTTAGTCAGCTCTGGGGAGAGGGGTGGGGGTTCTACAGTATGATTATCCGCTCAGGGGGTTTAAAGTATTATAGTTTACTTTGGGGAATCAGGTTTCTCTCAATTTAATACTTAAATGAATACTGGACTGCTCTATCAGGTTGGGGCTGTAAGGAACAGTAAGTGTGTAATAGGCTGTGTTTCTGTGATTCAATTTCTAGGGTCAATAGCCTAAGCAGTTAACTTTGACATATGAAAGGATACACAAATAACAGCCTGCTTACTGCGTATCAGAGTACAGGTGGTACACAGGTTGACCAGTCTTATGACTTTGTTAACCTTCACGTTAAGCTTACCTTGGCAGCTTGCCCACTAGAGATTACTGTGTTTGCTCAGTTAACCACTGTCTTTTGCAGCCATATCTTTGTCGGTATAGTTTTCCTTTATAATATTCTATTTAACCGCTAATAAAATAATAAGGTGCTAAATACGTAATAAATGTTGGCTCAAACATTATTATGATGTCTGTAGAGTTGTAAATGAACATCTCAGAGTCTTTGTGGCATGATGAGTCTTTTTTTACATGATGAATATGCCTAAAAGAGGACTTGTACAAAATACTAAATTACATTCCATGGACCAATGTAAATTAGCTTAATCAAGGAAGTATTGTCATTACAAAACAAAAGAGACAAACTTCCACAAAATATAAAAGGTTACCTCCCACTTGGCTAGTATCCGCTTATTCAGATATAAACTTCTCCAGACAGTGTTTTCTACTCCCCTCATTTCAAAAGCGATAACTTTTTTATTTTTCCAGTAACAAACAAAAAAAGCTGTGTTTTGGGGGGGTATAGACCAATTAGCAGCAAAATTCCTGAGTGAAGATACCACGGTCCACAGAAGATGTTCATATAAAATATGTGGTTTATTCAATAAAAATGAGTTTCAGGTCTACAACATGACCCTTCCTCTGATGCAAATACATTGACAAGTGGACAGCAAAAATTGGATTGGATTGCATTGGAAAATGCTGTGTGATGGTTTCTGTTGCAGTATGGTGGGGTAATTTTGACCAAAAATTAAACATTCACAAAGGATTAAATGATGGAAAGCTCCATAAAGTTTGATACCCAATTTCTCCGGAGTGAAACGATATCCCATATGTAGAGCATATATGTAGTGCTGTATGTGCAAATAACAGGCCATAGAATGGAAAGACACATGGGGGCTTATTTTTGCAAGATGAGATCAATTTTCTAGGTACATCATTTAGGGGGAATTAATGAGATACTTAATACTTAATAGATTTTATTATCTCTTTCTTGGTTTTTAGGATTGTTTAGAGTCTTTGGGGGATATTTATCATACGCTGGCGCTCGTGCGCCAGCGTATGATCGCACCGCCGCTGCAAATTCGCAGCCCGATACATGAAGAGGCTTCTGCCTCTTCATGTATCGGGCTGCCAGTTGCGCAGCGTTTTTCCTACGCCAGGCCCTACGCAACCGGCGACTTTTCACGAATGAAAAGTCGCCGGCAGCAGCGAGTGCACAGACGCAGGGACAGTAACTCCACTCCCGTCCGGCCGCGCCCCCCGCTCGGCTGGCCGCGCCCCTTCTTCACGCCCCTTCACGCCCCACTGGCGTGAAGGTGGCGGATTGGGGAAAATAATCGCAAAAGCTAGCAATAAGCTAGCATTTGCGATTATTTCAGGGCCTCTGCACCACTGGCGGTGCGCAGAGGTCCTGATAAATATCCCCCTTTGACTTTTTCTCCAGCCTTTCACCATACAATAAATCGGCCATATTTATCAAAAGTAGTGAAAACTGCACTATAGGCAGTTTGGCTGTCCAGTGTACATGGTGTATAGTCACCTGCACCTTAATGAACCGGAACATTTTTCTGTTCATGTAGATGACCTCATTAGAAGCAGGAGACACCAATGCTACATGGGTGCAATCTGTTAATCCAATGTAGCATTCTGGCAATTTTTATGAATTCCTCTTTTTTTCTGTATAGGGGCTGTTGTTTTAGGGAACAAGATATATCTATTACCACATGTATCTCATCTATCACCACATGTAGACACTAGCTGAAACTTGTTTGTGAGAAGCCAAAATGTTCAGCAATAGTGTTTTTTTCAAGACACATAGAGCTAGTTAAAAAGTAATAAAAGTTTAAACATTTTTATTTTTATTTTTTGGGGTTTAAAAAGGAAAAAAGTTTATTTTTTTAATAATTTATTTTAACCCCTTCCCGACATTTGTACTGCATGGCGGGAGGTGCGTTCCCGCAAAATGCAGTATTTTTACATCAAGCTTCTGGCTCCGGCTCCTGAATGGAGCCGGCGCCAGAAACTGCGGGTGTCGGCTATATATTATAGCTGACACCCGCCTCTAACACCCGCGATCGTAGGTTTCTCCGATCGCGGGTGTTAACCCCTAACACGCCGCGGTCATGCTTTACAAAAAATGTTCTAAAAAGTGATCTGAAAAAGATACAAGCACCAAAATGATACCACTGAAAAGAACAACTTGTCACGCAAAAAATAAGCTCACAACCAGCTCCATCAACCAAAAAATACTATAGTTATGCCGCTATAAAAATGGCAATACTAAAACAAATGCAATTTTTTCTATTCTAGTTTTCCTTCAATAAAATTGGACAAATATAAACAAAACTATATAAATGAGGTATCACCGTAATCGCAATGATCTGTAGAATAAAGATAATATATTATTGTTATGCTACAGTGAACGCCCCCCCAAAAAAATGCTAAAAATCCAAAACAAGAATTGATGATTTTATTTTCCTCCACACGAAAAAAGTTAATAAAATTGCTTCAATGAGCTAAAAACCCACCAAACTAAAGATTTTTTTACAGTGCATCTCGTCTCACAAAAAATAAGCCCTTATTTGTCTAAATTGCTTAAAAAATAAAGATTGTATAGCCTATTCCCAAAGCGCATTTTTATAGAACGGTGCGGCTGGTAGTGACTTGCCCACATGGTTTAGACACCGTGATCGGGGCAAGATGGCGGCTGTTCCTGATGGCCATCCATCCTGCCCCATGGAACAGAAGGGTTACGTCCCCCCCAGTTCATGATCGCTGCTACTAGTTCATCAATGCAGATCAGCCAATAGCAGCAAATTTACTTATGACGTCAGTAATACCAGTCACCATGTCTGTAGACATGGTGATCAGGGCAGGGTGGCGGCTGTTCCTGACAGCCATCAATTGTGCCTTGCGGTCCAGAGGGGTTTTGCTGCTCCCCTCTGTCCATGTTTGCTGCTATTGGCTGGTCGATTTGGTCCAGCCAAAAGCAGCAATATTTGTCACAATGGGCATCGCCAGGGTGAACACTTGGCGATAATTTCCCTACGAAAAACGAAGATATGATACAAAAGCGCTGGCCGTGCACATTGTACACATTATGATGTACAACTCTTATGAGCTGTTCCAATGTGCAGGTCCTGTCGTATCATTTCTCCATTTTCAAGAGGAAGATATTAGGAAACTAATATTGGGACAAGAATGACGGGGCCCCAGTACCTCTGGTTTAGATGTTCCTGTGTTTTGCCAGGACAGCATTTTCCCGGTGAATACTGCTGCTTCTAAAGGTAGGACTCAATAAAGTGTCTGTTCCAAAAGAGGAGTTAGGATGGACACTATATACTAAGAGACCTGCGACAACTCCAGAGGGACAAAAGTTTAGTTGGTCCCCTGGTATATTCTACCTTATACGCAACACATTCACAATTCACGCCCAACCTGTTGTGAATTCATTTCGGTAAAATGGATAATTGTAACAACTGTTAGGTCACGTTGCTCCCTATACCCCTCCATAAGGGGCGCCACATAACGGGCACTAAACTTTCCAGAAATAATTGCAATTTCCATCCTGGACTCCATTGCACATCATATTTGGAAACCACCTATATGTTCAAAATGCTCATTTCACCACGTGTATTACACTACACTACATTACACCTTGCTATATTCCCCAAGGGGTGTACATTCAACAATTAGGGTCACTTTTTGGGTTTTCCTCTGTTATGGTACCACTACGGCCCTCCAAATGTATCCTGACACATGTGAAGGATTTCTGTCAAATCTGGCTTCTAAAAAGGCCAGTGGTGGTGGCAAAAGTGGTGCAGTTCTGTGCTTAGGAGAAATAGCTTTACACATTTATGGGGGTTGTTTCATCTTTTATCCCTTGTGGCTTACAATAATTTGGGATAAAAGTTTCTTTTTTGAAAACATTTTCACCTTTTTTCCCTTTTGGGGCCTAATTGAATGAAACATCTGTTGGGGCAAATACACAAATTACATCTTGCTAAACTCTCCAAGGGGTGTACTTTCCAAAATGGTGTCTCATGTTGTGGCTTTCCTCTGTTTTGGTACCATTATGGCTCTCCAAATGCATCCTGACACATGAAAACTTTTTCAGCCATATTTGCCCTCCAAAAACGAAACAACACTCTTTCCATTCCAAGTGCACCAATCTTTTTGTGTGCCAGAAAGTGGTGCACATAAGTAGAATGCCAAGGGCAAATAAAAAAAAGGTGCAACAGAAACCTAAACTCCACCTGCATCACAGAAGGAAAAAGAGAGCAGGAGCTGACCACTATCACTTGCACATGTCAGTACAGAAAAATTCTGGAAAAAATAAAACAAAGAAAATGCCAGTAAAGGATCCCAAACAGAAACACAAGTTTAAGGATACATTGCATCATTAAAATACTATACTAAAATAAGTATTGTGTCTCACCATTCTTTAAAATCCCTTTACATAGATATACCCACTTCAGTGGACTACCATGGCAGAATTCAGGCAGCAGGACCATAGCTGATCCAAAACAACATTACCACTTCTACTGGGTAATATGCTAACAACACATGTAGGCAAAGCCAGACCATCGCACAACAGAAGTTTAAAAAAACAACACATGGATAATGGAACATAAAATGTAGTATTTGTGAATTTGATGTGAATGAGATATTTAACTTCTATGTTAATCCTCCATTCTATTCCTTTATTTTTTACGAGGTAAGGAACAGAGATTTAAAAGGTAGTGTGAACATAGCTTTAAAACACAGCACACAAACCAATAAAAAATATCATGCCTTTTTGTTTTTACAGATAAGAACCAGGAAAGCAGCAGCCAGAGGAGGTCCCTTCCCTTTGAGTGTGCAGAGCTCATCGACATCATCACCTTCGTCAATGAGCAGCGCTAGGAGCTGCTCCATGAATCAGGGAGTTACAAGGAGAAGACTAGAATTATAGAACAGCTCTCAGCCTATCTGCACACCAAGGAGGGGAAGTTCCATTCTGTCCAGCAGATACAGAAGCAGTTCAGTGATATAAAAATAAGGCAAAAGAGGTTCCTGAGCGCCGGCCTGCTAATTATAAGTTTCTTTTCTAGGTGATCCCGTTGTGTCAAGACTAGCGAAGAACACCACAGAGTTGTGGAGGTGAATACTTCAAGGTGTCTTTTGAACTGGTTGATTTCCTTTAAATAACAGGATAATAAAAATAACCAGAAAAACTAAAAAAAATCTGGCAGAAACTGAAATTCATGCCTGAATCTACAGCAAGAATGTCATGGAAATAGTTCAAATCTTCAGCGCAACCATTTTGCACTCATTTTGTTTTTGTAGCCTATGGGCTTTTAATGGGATTTTAATCTATCCACTATGATTAAACAGTATACTCCTAGGAGGTGATTTTTGCTGTACATAACCCGCTGCAATATTGCTTCCCCCGCCTAAGTGTCATATGTTACTTATTACATCCAACTGAAGCTACTGAAATAAAGAAATTGTACTACATAATTGCAATATATTTCATATTTGTCATCAAAGCAAGTGCTTGCTCTAAGTGAAATGAAGCATTTTTATGAAAAACTGTGATAAATATCATTCCTGCTTTAAAATATTTTGATGCGTTTTGCTCACATGGTAAATAAAATGTGTTCTTTAAAATGTGACCACAGAGCCACAATATGGGGAAAGGGAGGGTCTTCTATGAAAACACAACATTGACGTCAAATGCCCTGAAAATACACAAATTCATTTTCTGCTAATTTATTTTTATGCCTCTTTTTGCCATTCACTAAATGAATCCAGTCCTATTTGCCAGTAACTTAAGCAATGCAAGAATATGTGGCTCCAGTGACTTTGATCAGCTTGATGCTGTTATTTGTGTATAGACACAGGAAACGACTGAACTTTTTGTTCCTCTCATGTGTGAAATGTGTGTGACATCACAGAAACCACTGCAGCACTCTCTAGGTCACCATTACTTGAGTTTCTAGATTTTCTAATCTGTTTATAATGTAGCAAATTCATTAACCCCTTCCAACATGTGGACCAGTGTGAGCTAAGTAAACCCCTCACCCCCTCTATAGGTGGTACATGACAAAGTACACTCATTGTACTTCATACATCCAATGCATTTTACAATAATATCATTTTACGGGGGGAATTTATCATATGCCGGCGCTCGTGCGGCGCCATATGATAAAGGTCACCCCCCTCTGTCGTGGCAAATACATAAATAGGCATAGGGTTAGATCTGACACACATCTGCTCTACATGTCAACAGGAGCTTCCTCGAGCTTCCAAGCCTCTTTCATGTGTACCTCTCCAGCTAAGTGGAGGTGCATTTCTGGACCCTGAGACTACACACATAAATGGGGTAAGAATCTCTTCACGTGGGTTCTTGGTAAATTCAGCCTGTATGTACAAGTGCTCCCAGCCCTCACCACAACCACTGGTTGGGCTCACTACGAGATCCAGCGGATCCACCCAAGCAATAGTATTGAGAGACATGTGCAACACCCTCGCCGATGCAATGGCGAGGTAGTGTTTGCGAATACGTCCCACCTGCATGTAATTACACTACACAACATGGTTCTGATAGGACATAGGGGTATTGCAGTGGTGAATCCTGCATGGCAAGGCAGAGGTTAAGTATTTTGTATGATGCAAGATGCTATTGTCCAATGATTTGTGTTACATTCTGTGCTCTGTAAGCTGAGATGTGATTGGAGGAGCAGCCACCACCTGACCAAAGGGAGGTAATAAAACTCCCTGGCCAGGAATGTTCTGGGGACTATTCTAGTATGTCTATTTAGTGAGTGAGTGAGAAATCTCTGTCTAGCCCATACCAGAGCAGGAAGAGCCTAGCCCCTGTCTCTGAAGAGTGGAGTCTAAGACTAGAGTTAGTGTAGTGAGGAAAAGGGGTATCATCTTACCTTTAAAGGTGATACCTGAAGCCCTACAGGACAAGCTGAAGCTTCCTACCAGGACACAGCTGCCTCCCAGCCTGCCCTCTACATCCAGGCTGGTGAACTATCTCCTGAGGCTCCCTCCAACTCACATCTCAGCACTCCATCTACCTGTTAAAGGCACGTTGCTGCGGTTCCTGCCGGTTGAAATAAAGAACTGTAAGTTGTTTTCTTCAACTTCTGTCTCCGTCTGGTCCCTGCTAATACGGCTGCCTTCATCACCGGCACCCTGTCCATCACCCAGAGACTCACACTCGGGACATTAAGGGTTTGCCCCAGGGAGATCCGCTATAGCAGCCTCTCCCTCATCATTTCTTGCCAACACCACCCTGCTGGAGACCTGCCAGGCTGTAGGACAGCCCTCCGGTTCCCCCGTACCAAGCACCGTGACAATAGCGTGCTTAGGCCGCAACCGCCAGCCACTCCGGTACCGCGGGCCCCGGCTGTCTCCAGGCCTCACCTCAAGGGCTAGGCCCCGGTGGGGGATGTTGCAAGTGGCCTCACGAACAGGATTGATACTTCTGTGCCTTATTACGGCATTAAAGACTTTCCTTTATTAAAAAGACTGTGCTGCCTAACCCTGCTGCCATCCGGGTTTAGGCCCAAGTGATTGTGTGTTTCACATTGAACTGTTATACTGCTGCCACGTGCTGTCGAGCGCCGCTCCAGCACTCAAGAGGTTAATTCCTGCAAGAACTGTACCAGCTCTGCTACATCCGGCGCTGCCGCACCTGAAGATTTTACCTCAGAAACTGTGGCGCAGCAAATAATTCAAGCCCGCCAAAACCTTCACTGGCGGGAAACCCAGATGACGCACCAAGCTCCACCCACGCGCGAATGGCGTGAACCCCGCCTCCTGTGGCGCAGGAAAAATTAGAGCCCGCCACAGCTCTGGCGGGAAGGACTTGGACTCCTCCCACTGGCTAGAGGCGGACTTCCTGCCCCGCCTCAGAGAAACGCCAGAACTCGAGTGGATTTTGGACAGTG
>NW_027285737.1:0-27670 GCF_040894005.1 Engystomops pustulosus | reverse complement strand
GTATTTTGGAGAGTTTGACAAATCCTATTTTTTGGAGGGGTTAAAAAAATGGCACGAACGTTGGGAGAAGTGCATCTCTCTGAAAGGGGACTATGTTGAAAAACAAATGTTTGAAAAAATGGTGTCTTCATTTCTAACACAGGTACTTATTGAACCACCCTCGTAAGTAAAGGAGCGAGAAGTTTCTCCCTTTGCCTCCATCTGTCACTCCTCTTCCTTATAGTTCGGGCTCTGCCTCCAAAGTTTTTTTTTTTTTAATCTGCTTTATTTGGTGGTTGGTTAACAAAGATGTATGTGTGTGTATATACTGTATGTACCATTGTTATTATACAGATAAACCTTGTATAAGGAGGAGTCACAATCCACCAGTAAGCAGAAGTGCAATCAAATCCTTTACTTCATAAAATAAATCCGAGACACAACCTGCGCCTGTTACACATAAAACCAACTGGTGCGTATTACACTATTTATAGTGAACGTCATCTAAGCGCAGATCACGGTGACGAGCGGTAAGGGATCTGCATGAAGACTTCCACTATGACTCAGATGGTATCAATCACACATATTCTGGTGAGGAGAGAGGGAGATAGGCCCAAATTTGGAACATGAGATTTCTAAGTTACCCAAGTGACTTCATCCCTGCCTCAATCCTTCATCACTGCCCTAGACCTTCATCAATGCCTCAGATCTCCATCAATGCCTCAGATCTCCATCAATGCCTCAGATCTCCATCAATGCCTCAGATCTCCATCAATGCCTCAGATCTCCATCAATGCCTCAGATCTCCATCAATGCCTCAGATCTTCATCAATGCCCCAGAACTTCATCAATGCCTCAGATCTTCATCCCTGCCTCAGATCTTCATCCCTGCCTCAGGCTTTCATCCTGCCTCAGACCTTCATCACTGCCCCAGATCTTCATCCATGCCTCAGGCTTTCAGCCTGCCCAGCGTACCTCTAATATTTGCTTTATGATACCATTCTTTTTGACTGAGACTGGGACTTGGTGCGTTTATTTCCTAAATGCTCCGTTTCTACTTTATCCACTTCCAGATAGTATTGAATGTGTAATAAGGCCTATGCCCAAGTAGGGAGTGCCTGTTCCAACCAGTGGTTCTACAGGCACCTCTTGGCTACTAATAGTGTAATATGGACAGTGGGTGCTAGGGGCCTTCTGGTCTCATCTTCTGCATCTAGTGGTGCCATAGAGTGAAAGAGTAGAGCCAGGGCTGGTATCAGTAAGGTAACGAAGTAAACCTTGTCTATATGGTCTCGTGTTTCTGGCCTATATGGCATGCTACCAGGGGCGCCTCACATGATTGACATTTCGTTATCCTGTCTGGTCGGGATGCTGATGCTGCTTTATTAAAAGCACATAGGGCTGCCTGCATTACTCCCTCAGAATGTGTCTGTGGACCACCGCCCAACCATGTAGAATACCAGAGGACGCTCCATTCATCCCCATACTCTTCTCCCAGTACAGGAAATCAAGTGGCGTTTCTAAACTACCCTCCTTTCTACTTATTAATATGTACAAAAGGGAAATAGATCATTTTAACCCTGTCCCACCCAGTAAACTATCGAATGTGTTAGAGGTCATTTCCCCCCCACTCTTCATGAACAGAACACAGTCACCTGTGCATAGGAAAATTCCTGTATGTCAGATAAATAAAATTCCTGTGTAAGTCCCTGTAGTTGTTTAAGTCGTGATCGGTCGGATGAACCAGTTAACGTAGTTTGTGAATTCCCTTTTCTCGCCACTGAATAAATAATCTGCTGGTTCTGCCTGCCTGGAGTCCGGGTTATCCCACAGTGTAAGATGTTTAGATATTTGGTAGGATTAGCGGAATTGTTTTCTTAGTACTATCCAGGTCGCTATGGTGTCCTCCAGGAGGACACATCTCTTTGTCTTCATTAGTAACTTGGTGTATGGAGTATCTAATGCTGGGACCAGGCCGCACTCCCCCAGCTGCGCCTGTTCCAATGCTGGGCTGGAATAATTATTGGTTCCCTGGTTCCAGTCTATAATATGTCTCGCGAGACACCGTAAATTATATCACTTCACTTCAGGGAAATTATCCCCCCTGAGGTTTTGGTGTGTATTAGTCTTCAGTCTTTATTAGTATTCTGGGATATCCTTGCTCTTTTTCCCCTCCATATGAACTTAGTGAAGGCTTGGTTCAGGTCCCTCACGTCTTGACGCAACGGAAGCGTCTGAAGGGGGTAGAGCAGCCTAAATCATGTTTATTAGATTAATTCTAATGTTAATGTGAAGTGTATAAATCCGGATCTATGTTGTCTATGAAGCGGACATCCAGAAATGGTATTTCAGTGATAGAAGAGGAAAAAGTGAATTTGAGATTATATGCATTATTGTTAAGAAAGTTGACAAATTCAGATGTGATTTTGGTGGAATCAGACCAGATTATTAGACAATCAGGAATGGAACCAGGGCCGGCAAAATGCAGTGAAATAATAAGGCAATTGTCCAGGGCCCCTGCCATTGGCTTTACAGGTGGGTGACTCGGGCAGCTGCCTAAATCACCCACCAGAAGTACGGTCCTGGCAAACACTTATCAATGGCACCTGTGTTAAGACAAGGCAGACAAGACGCTCCCTAGAGTGTGGAGGACCCAGGCAGAGTGTGACGACATCTTCATACACCGGCTGCGTCCCTGCACAACCCGGCAGAAGAACTGGGAGAAGAGAGACAGCATCGGCGTAGGAACAGCCAGGTGATTACAAATTTTATTGATTGGGGGGAATGATTATTAAATTGTGAGTGGGAATGTTTATTGATTATTCGGTTGCTGCAAATATGAATAGACTGGAATGGGGGATGGATTCTGTATATAGAGTGTGCAGGGGATGATGGGGCTGTATATTAATTGTATGGGAGGAGGGATGTATATTGTTTGTGGGGGGGTGGGATGATGGGGGCTCTATATTGACTGTAGTTGGTGGTGGGGCTGTATCTTGACTGTTGAAAGCCTTAAAGTAATACACCTCTTACCTGACAGACCGTCATATTCATATTCTGTCGGACAACACCTCGTCAGTATCCTTCTTCAGATGCCGGGGGGAACCAGATCTCCAGCACTCTACGCCCTAGCTCGTACCTTCTTCTCTTTGGCAGAAAGAAACACACTCTCAATATTAGCAACTTACCGCTTGAGAGGATCTAAATATGAAAACGGATTTTCCTATGGTGTCTAAATCAGGAGATCTTCCTCCACATAACCACATATGGGGTTCTCCAGAAGGGGACCTCTTCACCATAAGGAACAACTCAAAGTGCCATCTTTTCTATTCATTGGAAGAACATCTAGACGTATTCAGTCATGTATGGCACAAGCCTCTCTCTTACACCTTCCCCCTATTCCCTTAGTAGAAAGGGTGCTAAGAAAAATTCTCCAGGACAGGGCCAGGGTGATACTAATCTGTCGTCATTGACCCAAGAAGAGCTGGTACCTGCTTCTGAAATCCATGGCTCTTGTATTGACGAACCACCGTCTTAAAATAATTCCAATATCTTTTAGGTATTGGACTTGCAAGCAGGTCTGGAACTTGGACTTTCAATGAGTACCTTAAAAGGTAGAAATGTCCGCTCTTAGCGCCTTTCTTTACCATTCCCTCGCTGATCACAGGTGGATCAAAAGATCTATAGCCGCTGCTTCCAGTATAAGGCCCCAAATGCTCAGGCAGGTGCCAACCTGGGATCTCACTATCCTGCTTGACGCCCTCTGTAAGGATGCGTATGAGGCTATAGAAAACGCCAACATCCGAGATGTAACTTTCAAAACATCATTACTGATAGCAGTCACCTCAGCTGGGAGATTGGGAGAGTTCAGGCTATATCTATTAAAGAGCCATCCGGTAAGGGTATCTAACACTGCGGTGGGGTACAGTGTAATCGTCGGACCACTGCAAAGCTATACGATGTATTCATGAGGGGATTGTCTGAGGCGCTGCCTTTTCCCCGGACTGCCCCGCTTGCTCCATAGGCCAGCGGTGACTACGACGCGTCATGCGGCAGTCACCGCCCCCTATCCACGCCCCCTCATGAATACATCAGACCGCTTTGCGAGCGGTCCGATGATTACATTGTACCCCACCGCAGTGTTAGATAGTGTTACTGGAGGTTTCCGGTAACGCTATCACTCTAACACTGCGGCGTTTGTTCAAGCACTAGGAGCTGTGCACTTTAGTAACATCTCCTAGTGCCGAAATTTTAGGTGACAGGTCCTCTTTAATTTCAGGGAAAGAACAAGTGAAGGAAGGTGTCCAAGACGACCATCGCAAGATGGCTTTGATCTGCTATTGCATTCCGTTATATGGAACAGGGGAAATCAGTTCCTCCCAACATTAAAGCACACTCCAACCGTGCCAGGTCAGCAAGTATGCAAGGCCGCAACCTGGTCATCCCCTTCCACCATTACCACTTTGACTTGCCCAGCTCCCAGGACCTGCCCTTTGGTAGTAAGGTGCTACAAGCTGTAGTCCTCCACTATCTTGGCTACTTATTTTGTAAATCTCCAGGTTGGACCATCATGGAAATGGGGAATTAGTACTCACCGGTAGTTCTGTTTCCATTGGTCCACCATGACGGCATGCTTATTACCCTCCCTTGTTTGTTGTACCATGTATGTGCTGCTATATCATACTGAATAAAAATTAAGTTGTATCCTCTCTTCTTCCTGTCCCTACAGAGGTCAAGGGGCATCCTCCAGGTTGGGCCATCACGATGGACTAATGGAAACAGAATTACTGGTGAAACGTCCCCCATACATGTGTGTGAATGTAGCCTTAATCGTAGAAATCGTCCTTAGGGAACGTCTATTTTTTTTACATGTTCTGGATGGTACCTAGAAAAATGTAAAAATGAATGAATTCCATGTGTTTTTTTTTTCTACACGGAGGATTTTATTATTTTGTATTTTCTCTTTTACATCTAGGAAAATGCATTTCTCCATCTCTGAACTTGGATGTAGATTACATGTTCATTGTATTTAAATATGTCAGGGACTGGGAAAAACTTTCTTCTATTCCCGACCCTTCGATGAAATGGTCGTCCACAATACGGTGATACAGGTGGATGTTCCCAGCAAAGAGGTTTTCTGTAGAAAACACATCATTATCCTCAAAATACGCTAGATGTTTGTATAAGTGCAGGCGCCCGCACTGCTGCACCGTCAGTTTGATTGTATTATTCAATAGAATAAAGGACAAGTAGCGAGGCAGGAGAGGGGGCGAGAAGAGCGCTCATAGAGTATCCTACGAAAAATATACTGGAGGAAAGAGTAAGAGTGAGGCTCCCGAAATAGGACGTGTTACTATCAGGCATTTCGGCTTCATAACTGATAGGTGCTGCCTTAGGACAAGTCGACAGATCGCACCCGTCTAGATCAAACACAGGAAGTCAGGAGGTCGTAGGATTCTCGTAATGTTTTATTAACTCGAAAACACAACGCGTTTCGGGGTCATAATTGACAGTGACTGACGCTTGGCCGCTGAAGAAAGTTGTTCAGTCACTCAGCCAACTCCGGCGACTACAGGGCTCCCTGGGGGTTGGATAATGACCTGTGAATTTTGGGGAGACCCCTGGATTTTGTGAGAAGGCAGGTAATTTTTTTGCCATGTTACATGACCGGACACCTTTCTCTACATTCCTTCTCAGCAGGAAGTTTACTTTATCTTTGATCTTATTGATTTGTATTGATCTCTGCTCCAAATTGGATATTAATAAACAAATATATATTATATAATGTGGACACAAAGAATCCATGGGCTCAGATTCTCAGATATATTATTGGACTACAGGGTACCTCTAAGGTACGAAGGTTGGTTGCGATTGTTAGTAATATCCATAACATTAGAAGTAGGATCCCAGATGTTTATTGGCGATTGCAGATTTCACGCGGCCCCATGTATTTCCATGGGCTCATACACACAGCGCTGGTTACTATAAGCGGACCTCATACTCCAATGACACAGAGGCTGAACCATTTTTTAAAAAAACTTTTAAAAAAAGAAAATGCTGACTGTCATGTGTGAATTTTCTGTCTAACCAAGACTTGGGAAAACTCTAGGGAACACATTATCCCACATTCTGAGCACTAGATTGGCTTCCCCCCTGTGTGAGTTCTCTGGTGTTGAACAAGATTTGATTTCTTGGTAAAACATTTCCCACATTCTGAGCATACAAATGGTTGCTCTCCTGTGTGAGTTCTCTGATGAATAGCGAGACTTGTTTTCTGAGTATAACATTTCCCACATTCTGAGCATGAAAATGGTTTCTCTCCTGTGTGAGTTCTCTGATGTCTTACAAGATCCGCTTTTATATAAAAACATTTGCTACACTCCGAGCATGAAAATGGTCGATCTTCTGTGTGAAGTCTCTTATGTCCATTGAGATAATATTTGGTGGTAAAACATTTCCCACATTGATTGCAGGAATACGGCTTCTCCCCTGTGTGAATTCTCTGATGTGAAACAAGATAGGATTTCCTAGTAAAATGTTTTTCGCATTTGGGGCAGGAATATGGCTTTGCCCCTGTGTGAATTTTTTGATGTTCAATAAGACCCGCTTTCTGAGTATAACATTTCCCACATTCTGAACATGAGAATGGCTTCTCCCCTGTGTGAGTTCTCTGATGTCTTACAAGAGCCTCTTTTATATAAAAACATTTGCTACACTCCGAACATGAAAATGGTTTCTCCCCTGAGTGAATTTTAAGATGTGTATCCAAGTGTGATTTCTGGTAAAAACATTTCCCACATTCTGAACATGAATACGGCTTCTCCCCTGTGTGAAGACTCTGATGTCTATTGAGATAATATTTGGTGGTAAAACACTCGCTACACTGTGAGCATGAATAGGGCTTCTCCCCTGTGTGAGTTCTCTGATGTAAAACAAGATGGTATTTCCTATTAAAATGTTTTTCACATTTAGAGCAGGAATATGGCTTTGTCCCTGTGTGAATTGTTTGATGTTCAATGAGACCCGCTTTCTGGATAAAACACTTCCCACATTCCGAACATGAAAAAGGCTTCTCTCCTGTGTGGATTCTCTGATGTCGAAGAAAATTTTGCTTGTGAGTAAACGATTTACCACATTCTTGACATACAATAGATGAGGGGTCTTCCCTGTGAGGGGCTGGGGGTATATCCAGGGTCATGGTCTGCGCTTCATATGTATCTTGTGTGGTACCAGGATCATTACAGGCAGAAGACATCAGATGTTCCTCTGAGCTCCTCGTATAGTTATCTGACAAAAAATAATATAATGTAAAACAAGTAAAAATAAATACAATGTGGAAGACTTGTAGGTAAATTATTAAGCAACTCAAAGGAGACAAGACATTGCCGTCCATCATTAGAACACGGAGACCCATCTGACCACATCTGCCCCATCCTCCCCCTGTCTCTACACTGTTTATACTGGACGTGGGGCAATACGCTGCGTTCCCGGCCTACAGAGGTGATGGGTCTTTAAGAAACTCTCCAACTTTATATCTCAGGTCTCTGTGGGGCAGTTACAGGAAGGAGCCGGAGCAGAACGTTCTGAGCTCCGCTGCTTCCTGTAATGGTGAGGAGATTCCTCCATGTTTCATCTCAGATTGTGGCTTTGTACTAGGTCCTGGACTCTTGTGCTGCTTGTCCTGTCCCCACACTGTGACCCCGGACCTGTGCGGTCCGCCCTCTGTCTATACTCGGATCCTGTCCCTCCAGCAGGAGGCGCTGATGTGTTTGGTGCAGTCGGATCAGCGGTCGCTGCCCGGAAAACTGCTCCATGAGGAGGCACCTGGTGATCTCCCGGCAGTGACCTCCAGATTCCCAGGAGATAAGCGAGACAGCGACCTCAGGACCCCTCCCATGTCCCCCGTTGGCTGCATGACCTAGAGGGGAGGAGGGGGCAGTAATGTCCTGTATGAAGAGGCTGCGGCCAGGGATTAGTGTGAGGAACATTAAACTAGGAGAAGATCCCAAACCCTGGAGACTCGTCCTTCCATCTCCTGTCACCTGCTCTCCTCTGTGAGCGGTGACTCCTCACCTGGGGGGACATGTGCCGGGGCGTCCTCCTCACCTGGGGGGACACGTGCCGGGGCGTCCTCCTCACACTCCTCACCTGGGGGGACACGTGCCGGGGCGTCCTCCTCACACTCCTCACCTGGGGGGACACGTGCCGGGGCGTCCTCCTCACACTCCTCACCTGGGGGGACACGTGCCGGGGCGTCCTCCTCACACTCCTCACCTGGGGATACATGTGCCGGGGCGTCCTCCTCACACTCCTCACCTGGGGGGACACTTGCCGGGGCGTCCTCCTCACACTCCTCACCTGGGGGGACACTTGCTGGGGCGTCCTCCTCACACTCCTCACCTGGGGGGACACGTGCCGTGGCGTCCTCCTCATACTCCTCACCTGGGGGGACACGTGCCGGGGCGTCCTCCTCACACTCCTCACCTGGGGGGACACGTGCCGTGGCGTCCTCCTCATACTCCTCACCTGGGGGGACATGTGCCGGGGCGTCCTCCTCACACTCCTCACCTGGGGGGACACGTGCCGGGGCGTCCTCCTCACACTCATCACCTGGGGGGACACGTGCCGGGGCATCCTCCTCACACTCCTCACCTGGGGGGACACGTGCCGGGGCGTCCTCCTCACACTCCTCACCTGGGGGGACACGTGCCGGGGCGTCCTCCTCACACTCCTCACCTGGGGGGACACGTGCCGGGGCGTCCTCCTCACACTCCTCATCTGGGGGGACACGTGCCGGGGCGTCCTCCTCACACTCCTCACCTGGGGGGACACGTGCCGGGGGGGCGTCCTCCTCACACTCCTCACCTGTGGTGACATGTGCCGGGGCGTCCTCCTCACACTCCTCACCTGGGGGGACACGTGCCGGGGCGTCCTCCTCACACTCCTTACCTGGGGGGACACGTGCCGGGGCGTCCTCCTCACCTGGGGGGACATGTGCCGGGGGGGCGTCCTCCTCACCTGGGGGGACATGTGCCGGGGGGGCGTCCTCCTCACACTCCTCCTCATCCCTCACACACGTCTCTTCTTTTATGGCTGCACCGATAATGTCCACATCTTTCTCCTCATCCAGAAGCTGAGAAACAAATATTCTAATAGTCAGAAGATGCTGGAGAAGAGGCCGGGAATCCAGCGCTACTTATCTCTGAGGAACATGGAGAAGATCCAGAGCACATGTCATGTCTATGCTCCATCCTCCAGGAGAAGACATCTAATACTGAGGAGCAGGAGGTGACAGCCGTCTACAGCTCATAGGGAGAGACATCTCCACCTACCTGATCCTCCTGTGCAGGACGGGGACATCTCTCCGGGGATCTGCTCTCCCTGGATGGAGGGACTGTAGGGATCACATACACAGACTATATGTATTATATATACAGATAATACAGAGGGGACACGTGTCTATAGTCCTGTCTATTACCTGGTGATGCAAGGCTCCGCGGCTCCTGGTAGCGCTCCTTGTGTCCTTCTACATACTCCCACTCCTCCATGGAGAAATAGACGGCCACATCCTGACACCTTATAGGAACCTGACACACACAATGGCTACAGTCATCCCCCGGAGCCTCCATTACTGGATCATGTCCCAGCATTCCCAGCAGTGTCACCTCTCCAGTCAGCAGCTCCGTCATCTTCATGGTCAGTTCTAGGATCTGGTCATGTATCAGGGGGTGAGGCCGGGGGATGGGGCGCAGGGGTCCCCCCCATTCTTCATACACAGGGGCCGGACAGCGCTCACTAGACGTCTTCTTCACTAATGTGTAATCCTGGTTATGGGGAGACAGCGGGATAATATCCCCACATCCATGTCCCATCCCCCACCACCACATGATATGGGGGGCTCTCACCTCTCCTGTCAGCCGGTACAGGATCTCTAGGGTGAGGCGCAGGACGCTCTCCGCCATCTTGTCCCCCCCTCTCTCCATCCTGGATGAGTCGCTCCGGAATATTCTCCGATATAGAAGATTCTGGATTGTAAGAACCTGAGGAGGAAGAAGAGAAATCCAGAGACCGGAGGAGATTACAGGGAAGATGTAGTGTCCCCCCCGCCATGTGCAGTCCCATGTAATGTCCCCCCCGCCATGTGCAGCCCCATGTAATGTCCCCCCCGCCATGTGCAGCCCCATGTAATGTCCCCCCCGCCATGTGCAGTCCCATGTAATGTCCCCCCCGCCATGTGCAGTCCCATGTAATGTCCCCCCCGCCATGTGCAGTCCCATGTAATGTACACCCTCTCCTCCTCCAGCCTGCAGTCCCATGTAATGTACACCCCTCTCCTCCTCCAGCCTGCAGTCCCATGTAATGTACACCCCTCTCCTCCAGCCTGCAGTCCCATGTAATGTACACCCATCTCCTCCTCCAGCCTGCAGTCCCATGTAATGTACACCCCTCTCCTCCTCCAGCCTGCAGTCCCATGTAATGTACACCCCTCTCCCCCTCCAGCCTGCAGTCCCATGTAATGTACACCCCTCTCCTCCTCCAGCCTGCAGTCCCATGTAATGTACACCCTCTTCCCCTCCAGCCTGCAGTCCCATGTAATGTACACCCCTCTCCTCCTCCAGCCTGCAGTCCCATGTAATGTACACCCCTCTCCTCCTCCAGCCTGCAGTCCCATGTAATGTACACCCCTTTCCTACTCCAGCATGCAGTCCCATGTAATGTACACCCCTCTCCTCCTCCAGCCTGCAGCCCCATGTAATGTACACCCCTCTCCTCCTCCAGTCCCATGTAATGTACACCCCTCTCCTCCTCCAGCCTGTATTCCCATGTAATGTACACCCCTCTCCTCCTCCAGCCTGCAGTCCCATGTAATGTACACCCCTCTCCTCCTCCAGCCTGCAGTCCCATGCAATGTACACCCCTCTCCTCCTCCAGCCTGCAGTCCCATGTAATGTACACCCCTCTCCTCCTCCAGCCTGCAGTCCCATGTAATGTACACCCCTCTCCTCCTCCAGCCTGCAGTCCCATGCAATGTACACCCCTCTCCTCCTCCAGCCTGCAGTCCCATGTAATGTACACCCCTCTCCTCCTCCAGCCTGCAGTCCCATGTAATGTACACCCCTCTCCTCCTCCAGCCTGCAGTCCCATGTAATGTACACCCCTCTCCTCTTCCAGCCTGCAGTCCCATGTAATGTACACCCCTCTCCTCCTCCAGCCTGCACTCCCAGGTAATGTACACCCCTCTCCTCCTCCAGCCTGCAGTCCCATGTAATGTACACCCCTCTCCCCCTCCAGCCTGCAGTCCCATGTAATGTACACCCCTCTCCTCCTCCAGCCTGCAGTCCCATGTAATGTACACCCCCTCCCCCTCCATCCTTCAGTCCCATGTAATGTACCCCCCCATGTAATGTACCCCCCCATGTGCAGTCCCATGTAATGTACCCCCCACCATGTGCAGTCCTATGTAATGTACCCCCCACCATGTGCAGTCCCATGTAATGTACCCCCCACCATGTGCAGTCCCATGTAATGTACCACCCGCCATGTGCAGTCCCATGTAATGTACCCCCCGCCATGTGCAGTCCCATGTAATGTACCCCCCGCCATGTGCAGTCCCATGTCATGTCCCCCCCTCTCCTCCCTTCAGCCTGCAGTCCCATGTAATGTACACCCCTTTCCTCCTCCAGCCTGCAGTCCCATGTAATGTACATCCATCTCCTCCTCCAGCCTGCAGTCCCATGTAATGTACATCCCTCTCCTCCTCCAGCCTGCAGTCCCATGTAATGTACACCCCTCTCCTCCTCCAGCCTGCAGTCCCATGTAATGTACACCCCTCTCCTCCTCCAGCCTGCAGTCCCATGTAATGTACACCCCTCTCCTCCTCCAGCCTGCAGTCCCATGTAATGTACACCCCTCTCCTCCTCCAGCCTGCACTCCCATGTAATGTACACCCCTCTCCTCCTCCAGCCTGCAGTCCCATGTAATGTACACCCATCTCCTCCTCCAGCCTGCAGTCCCATGTAATGTACACTCCTCTCCTACTCCAGCATGCAGTCCCATGTAATGTACACCCCTCTCCCACTCCAGCCTGCAGTCCCATGTAATGTACACCCCTCTCCTCCTCCAGCCTGCAGTCCCATGTAATGTACACCCATCTCCTCCTCCAGCCTGCAGTCCCATGTAATGTACACCCCTCTCCTCCTCCAGCCTGAAGTCCCATGTAATGTACACCCCTCTCCTCCTCCAGCCTGCAGTCCCATGTAATGTACACCCCTCTCCTCCTCCAGCCTGCAGTCCCATGTAATGTACAACCCTCTCCCCCTCCAGCCTGCAGTCCCATGTAATGTACACCCCTCTCCTCCTCCAGCCTGCAGTCCCATGTAATGTACACCCCTCTCCTCCTCCAGCCTGCAGTCCCATGTAATGTACAACCCCCTCCTCCTACAGCCTGCAGTCCCATGTAATGTACACCCCTCTCCTCCTCCAGCCTGCAGTCCCATGTAATGTACACCCCTCTCCTCCTCCAGCCTGCAGTCCCATGTAATGTACATCCCTCTCCTCCTCCACCCTGCAGTCCCATGTAATGTACAGCCCTCTCCTCCTCCACCCTGCAGTCCCATGTAATGTACACCCCTCTCCTCCGCCAGCCTGCAGTCCCATGTAATGTACACCCCTCTCCCCCTCCAGCCTGCAGTCCCATGTAATGTACACCCCTCTCCCCCTCCAGCCTGCAGTCCCATGTAATGTACACCCCTCTCCTCCTCCAGCCTGCAGTCCCATGTAATGTACACCCCTCTCCCCCTCCAGCCTGCAGTCCCATGTAATGTACACCCCTCTCCTCCTCCAGCCTGCAGTCCCATGTAATGTACACTCCTCTCCTACTCCAGCATGCAGTCCCATGTAATGTACACCCCTCTCCCACTCCAGCCTGCAGTCCCATGTAATGTACACCCCTCTCCTCCTCCAGCCTGCAGTCCCATGTAATGTACACCCATCTCCTCCTCCAGCCTGCAGTCCCATGTAATGTACACCCCTCTCCTCCTCCAGCCTGAAGTCCCATGTAATGTACACCCCTCTCCTCCTCCAGCCTGCAGCCCCATGTAATGTACACCCCTCTCCTCCCTCCAGCCTGCAGTCCCATGTAATGTACAACCCCTCCTCCTCCAGCCTGCAGCCCCATGTAATGTACACCCCTCTCCTCCCTCCAGCCTGCAGTCCCATGTAATGTACAACCCCTCCTCCTCCAGCCTGCAGTCCCATGTAATGTACACCCCTCTCCTCCTCCAGCCTGCAGTCCCATGTAATGTACACCCCTCTCCACCTCCAGCCTGCAGCCCCATGTAATGTACACCCCTCTCCTCCTCCAGCCTGCAGTCCCATGTAATGTACACCCCTCTCCCTCTCCAGCCTGCAGTCCCATGTAATGTACACCCCTCTCCTCCTCCAGCCTGCAGTCCCATGTAATGTACACCCCTCTCCCCCTCCAGCCTGCAGTCCCATGTAATGTACACCCCTCTCCCCCTCCAGCCTGCAGTCCCATGTAATGTACACCCCTCTCCTCCTCCAGCCTGCAGTCCCAAGTAATGTACGCCCCTCTCATCCTCCAGCCTGCAGTCCCATGTAATGTACACCCCTCTCCCCCTCCAGCCTGCAGTCCCATGTAATGTACACCCCTCTCCTCCTCCAGCCTGCAGTCCCAAGTAATGTACGCCCCTCTCATCCTCCAGCCTGCAGTCCCATGTAATGTACACCCCTCTCCTCCTCCAGCCTGCAGTCCCATGTAATGTACACCCCTCTCCTCTTCCAGCCTGCAGTCCCATGTAATGTACACCCCTCGCCCACTCCAGCCTGCAGTCCCATGTAACGTACACCCCTCTCCTCCTCCTGCCTGCAGTCCCATGTAATGTACACCCCTCTCCCCCTCCAGCCTGCAGTCCCATGTAATGTACACCCCTCTCCCCCTCCAGCCTGCAGTCCCATGTAATGTACAACCCTCTCCCCCTCCAGCCTGCAGTCCCATGTAATGTGCACTCCTCTCCTCCTCCAGCCTGCAGTCCCATGTAATGTACACCCCTCTCCTCCTCCAGCCTGCAGTCCCATGTAATGTACACCCCTCTCCTCCTCCAGCCTGCAGTCCCATGTAATGTACACCCCTCTCCTCCTCCTGCAGACCCATGTAATGTACACCCCTCTCCTCCTCCAGCCTGCAGTCCCATGTAATGTACACCCCTCTCCTCCTCCAGCCTGCAGTCCCATGTAATGTACACCCCTCTCCTCCTCCTGCAGTCCCATGTAATGTACACCCCTCTCCCCCTCCAGCCTGCAGTCCCATGTAATGTGCACTCCTCTCCTCCTCCAGCCTGCAGTCCCATGTAATGTACACCCCTCTCCTCCTCCAGCCTGCAGTCCCATGTAATGTACACCCCTCTCCTCCTCCTGCCTGCAGTCCCATGTAATGTACACCCCTCTCCTCCTCCTGCAGTCCCATGTAATGTACACCCCTCTCCTCCTCCAGCCTGCAGTCCCATGTAATGTACACCCCTCTCCTCCTCCAGCCTGCAGTCCCATGTAATGTACACCCCCTCCCCCTCCATCCTGCAGTCCCATGTAATGTACACCCCTCTCCTTTCCCAGCCTGCAGTCCCATGTAATGTACACCCCTCTCCTCCTCCAGCCTGCAGTCCCATGTAATGTACACCCCTCTCCTCCTCCAGCCTGCAGTCCCATGTAATGTGCACCCCTCTCCTCCTCCAGCCTGCAGTCCCATGTAATGTACACCCCTCTCCTCCTCCTGCAGTCCCATGTAATGTGCACCCCTCTCCTCCTCCAGCCTGCAGTCCCATGTAATGTACACCCCTCTCCTCCTCCAGCCTGCAGTCCCATGTAATGTACACCCCCTCCCCCTCCATCCTGCAGTCCCATGTAATGTACACCCCTCTCCTTTCCCAGCCTGCAGTCCCATGTAATGTACACCCCTCTCCTCCTCCAGCCTGCAGTCCCATGTAATGTACACCCCTCTCCTCCTCCAGCCTGCAGTCCCATGTAATGTGCACCCCTCTCCTCCTCCAGCCTGCAGTCCCATGTAATGTACACCCCTCTCCTCCTCCTGCCTGCAGTCCCATGTAATGTACACCCCTCTCCTCCTCCTGCAGTCCCATGTAATGTACACCCCTCTCCTCCTCCAGCCTGCAGTCCCATGTAATGTACACCCCTCTCCTCCTCCAGCCTGCAGTCCCATGTAATGTACACCCCCTCCCCCTCCATCCTGCAGTCCCATGTAATGTACACCCCTCTCCTTTCCCAGCCTGCAGTCCCATGTAATGTACACCCCTCTCCTCCTCCAGCCTGCAGTCCCATGTAATGTACACCCCTCTCCTCCTCCAGCCTGCAGTCCCATGTAATGTGCACCCCTCTCCTCCTCCAGCCTGCAGTCCCATGTAATGTATACCCCTCTCCTCCTCCTGCAGTCCCATGTAATGTGCACCCCTCTCCTCCTCCAGCCTGCAGTCCCATGTAATGTACACCCCTCTACTCCTCCAGCCTGCAGTCCCATGTAATGTACACCCCCTCCCCCTCCATCCTGCAGTCCCATGTAATGTACACCCCTCTCCTTTCCCAGCCTGCAGTCCCATGTAATGTACACCCCTCTCCTCCTCCAGCCTGCAGTCCCATGTAATGTACACCCCTCTCCTCCTCCAGCCTGCAGTCCCATGTAATGTGCACCCCTCTCCTCCTCCAGCCTGCAGTCCCATGTAATGTACACCCCTCTCCTCCTCCAGCCTGCAGTCCCATGTAATGTACACCCCCTCCCCCTCCATCCTTCAGTCCCATGTAATGTACCCCCCCCATGTAATGTACCCCCCCATGTGCAGTCCCATGTAATGTACCCCCCACCATGTGCAGTCCTATGTAATGTACCCCCCACCATGTGCAGTCCCATGTAATGTACCCCCCACCATGTGCAGTCCCATGTAATGTACCACCCGCCATGTGCAGTCCCATGTAATGTACCCCCCGCCATGTGCAGTCCCATGTAATGTACCCCCCGCCATGTGCAGTCCCATGTCATGTCCCCCCCTCTCCTCCCTTCAGCCTGCAGTCCCATGTAATGTACACCCCTTTCCTCCTCCAACCTGCAGTCCCATGTAATGTACATCCATCTCCTCCTCCAGCCTGCAGTCCCATGTAATGTACATCCCTCTCCTCCTCCAGCCTGCAGTCCCATGTAATGTACACCCCTCTCCTCCTCCAGCCTGCAGTCCCATGTAATGTACACCCCTCTCCTCCTCCAGCCTGCAGTCCCATGTAATGTACACCCCTCTCCTCCTCCAGCCTGCAGTCCCATGTAATGTACACCCCTCTCCTCCTCCAGCCTGCACTCCCATGTAATGTACACCCCTCTCCTCCTCCAGCCTGCAGTCCCATGTAATGTACACCCATCTCCTCCTCCAGCCTGCAGTCCCATGTAATGTACACTCCTCTCCTACTCCAGCATGCAGTCCCATGTAATGTACACCCCTCTCCCACTCCAGCCTGCAGTCCCATGTAATGTACACCCCTCTCCTCCTCCAGCCTGCAGTCCCATGTAATGTACACCCATCTCCTCCTCCAGCCTGCAGTCCCATGTAATGTACACCCCTCTCCTCCTCCAGCCTGAAGTCCCATGTAATGTACACCCCTCTCCTCCTCCAGCCTGCAGTCCCATGTAATGTACACCCCTCTCCTCCTCCAGCCTGCAGTCCCATGTAATGTACAACCCTCTCCCCCTCCAGCCTGCAGTCCCATGTAATGTACACCCCTCTCCTCCTCCAGCCTGCAGTCCCATGTAATGTACACCCCTCTCCTCCTCCAGCCTGCAGTCCCATGTAATGTACAACCCCCTCCTCCTACAGCCTGCAGTCCCATGTAATGTACACCCCTCTCCTCCTCCAGCCTGCAGTCCCATGTAATGTACACCCCTCTCCTCCTCCAGCCTGCAGTCCCATGTAATGTACATCCCTCTCCTCCTCCACCCTGCAGTCCCATGTAATGTACAGCCCTCTCCTCCTCCACCCTGCAGTCCCATGTAATGTACACCCCTCTCCTCCGCCAGCCTGCAGTCCCATGTAATGTACACCCCTCTCCCCCTCCAGCCTGCAGTCCCATGTAATGTACACCCCTCTCCCCCTCCAGCCTGCAGTCCCATGTAATGTACACCCCTCTCCTCCTCCAGCCTGCAGTCCCATGTAATGTACACCCCTCTCCCCCTCCAGCCTGCAGTCCCATGTAATGTACACCCCTCTCCTCCTCCAGCCTGCAGTCCCATGTAATGTACACTCCTCTCCTACTCCAGCATGCAGTCCCATGTAATGTACACCCCTCTCCCACTCCAGCCTGCAGTCCCATGTAATGTACACCCCTCTCCTCCTCCAGCCTGCAGTCCCATGTAATGTACACCCATCTCCTCCTCCAGCCTGCAGTCCCATGTAATGTACACCCCTCTCCTCCTCCAGCCTGAAGTCCCATGTAATGTACACCCCTCTCCTCCTCCAGCCTGCAGCCCCATGTAATGTACACCCCTCTCCTCCCTCCAGCCTGCAGTCCCATGTAATGTACAACCCCTCCTCCTCCAGCCTGCAGCCCCATGTAATGTACACCCCTCTCCTCCCTCCAGCCTGCAGTCCCATGTAATGTACAACCCCTCCTCCTCCAGCCTGCAGTCCCATGTAATGTACACCCCTCTCCTCCTCCAGCCTGCAGTCCCATGTAATGTACACCCCTCTCCACCTCCAGCCTGCAGCCCCATGTAATGTACACCCCTCTCCTCCTCCAGCCTGCAGTCCCATGTAATGTACACCCCTCTCCCTCTCCAGCCTGCAGTCCCATGTAATGTACACCCCTCTCCTCCTCCAGCCTGCAGTCCCATGTAATGTACACCCCTCTCCCCCTCCAGCCTGCAGTCCCATGTAATGTACACCCCTCTCCCCCTCCAGCCTGCAGTCCCATGTAATGTACACCCCTCTCCTCCTCCAGCCTGCAGTCCCAAGTAATGTACGCCCCTCTCATCCTCCAGCCTGCAGTCCCATGTAATGTACACCCCTCTCCCCCTCCAGCCTGCAGTCCCATGTAATGTACACCCCTCTCCTCCTCCAGCCTGCAGTCCCAAGTAATGTACGCCCCTCTCATCCTCCAGCCTGCAGTCCCATGTAATGTACACCCCTCTCCTCCTCCAGCCTGCAGTCCCATGTAATGTACACCCCTCTCCTCTTCCAGCCTGCAGTCCCATGTAATGTACACCCCTCGCCCACTCCAGCCTGCAGTCCCATGTAACGTACACCCCTCTCCTCCTCCTGCCTGCAGTCCCATGTAATGTACACCCCTCTCCCCCTCCAGCCTGCAGTCCCATGTAATGTACACCCCTCTCCCCCTCCAGCCTGCAGTCCCATGTAATGTACAACCCTCTCCCCCTCCAGCCTGCAGTCCCATGTAATGTGCACTCCTCTCCTCCTCCAGCCTGCAGTCCCATGTAATGTACACCCCTCTCCTCCTCCAGCCTGCAGTCCCATGTAATGTACACCCCTCTCCCCCTCCAGCCTGCAGTCCCATGTAATGTGCACTCCTCTCCTCCTCCAGCCTGCAGTCCCATGTAATGTACACCCCTCTCCTCCTCCTGCCTGCAGTCCCATGTAATGTACACCCCTCTCCCCCTCCAGCCTGCAGTCCCATGTAATGTACACCCCTCTCCCCCTCCAGCCTGCAGTCCCATGTAATGTACAACCCTCTCCCCCTCCAGCCTGCAGTCCCATGTAATGTGCACTCCTCTCCTCCTCCAGCCTGCAGTCCCATGTAATGTACACCCCTCTCCTCCTCCAGCCTGCAGTCCCATGTAATGTACACCCCTCTCCTCCTCCAGCCTGCAGTCCCATGTAATGTACACCCCTCTCCTCCTCCTGCAGACCCATGTAATGTACACCCCTCTCCTCCTCCAGCCTGCAGTCCCATGTAATGTACACCCCTCTCCTCCTCCAGCCTGCAGTCCCATGTAATGTACACCCCTCTCCTCCTCCTGCAGTCCCATGTAATGTACACCCCTCTCCCCCTCCAGCCTGCAGTCCCATGTAATGTGCACTCCTCTCCTCCTCCAGCCTGCAGTCCCATGTAATGTACACCCCTCTCCTCCTCCAGCCTGCAGTCCCATGTAATGTACACCCCTCTCCTCCTCCTGCCTGCAGTCCCATGTAATGTACACCCCTCTCCTCCTCCTGCAGTCCCATGTAATGTACACCCCTCTCCTCCTCCAGCCTGCAGTCCCATGTAATGTACACCCCTCTCCTCCTCCAGCCTGCAGTCCCATGTAATGTACACCCCCTCCCCCTCCATCCTGCAGTCCCATGTAATGTACACCCCTCTCCTTTCCCAGCCTGCAGTCCCATGTAATGTACACCCCTCTCCTCCTCCAGCCTGCAGTCCCATGTAATGTACACCCCTCTCCTCCTCCAGCCTGCAGTCCCATGTAATGTGCACCCCTCTCCTCCTCCAGCCTGCAGTCCCATGTAATGTATACCCCTCTCCTCCTCCTGCAGTCCCATGTAATGTGCACCCCTCTCCTCCTCCAGCCTGCAGTCCCATGTAATGTACACCCCCTCCCCCTCCATCCTGCAGTCCCATGTAATGTACACCCCTCTCCTTTCCCAGCCTGCAGTCCCATGTAATGTACACCCCTCTCCTCCTCCAGCCTGCAGTCCCATGTAATGTACACCCCTCTCCTCCTCCAGCCTGCAGTCCCATGTAATGTGCACCCCTCTCCTCCTCCAGCCTGCAGTCCCATGTAATGTATACCGCTCTCCGCTCTCGGACGCTGTACACACCTGTGGATAATCTCTGTTGCGGCTTCCTGTAGATGTTTCTGGCGTGACGTCACTGGAAGGGGCGTGCTTTCGGGAGGGACAAGGGGCGTTTCTTTTACATGCAGGGGGTCGGTATGTTGTGACGGCACGTGGAGGAGGCGGGTTTGACGTCACGGGAAAGGGCGTGTTTTCGGGAGGGACAAGGGGCGTGCCTTTTACATGCAGGGGGTGGGGATGATGTGACGACACGTGGAGGAGGCGGGGCAGGAGTGATGTCTGATACATGTGTGTATGGAGGGAGGAGCAGCCAGAGAACTGCTACAGGAGATGGAGCTTACATGGGACTGCTACAGGAGATGGAGCTTACATGGGACTGCTACAGGAGATGGAGCTTACATGGGACTGCTACAGGAGATGGAGCTTACATGGGACTGCTACAGGAGATGTAGCTTACATGGGACTGCTACAGGAGATGGAGCTTACATGGGACTACTACAGGAGATTTAGCTTACATGGGACTGCTACAGGAGATGGAGCTTACATGGGACTGCTACAGGAGATGCAGCTTACATGGGACTGCTACGGGAGATGGAGGTTACATGGGACTGCTGCAGGAGATGGAGTTTACATGGGACTGCTACAGGAGATGGAGCTTAAATGGGACTGCTACGGGAGATGGAGGTTACATGGGACTGCTACAGGAGATGGAGTTTACATGGGACTGCTACAGGAGATGCAGCTTACATGGGACTGATACATTAAATGGAGCTTACATGGGACTGATAAATTAAATGGAGCTTACATGGGACTGCTACAGGAGATGCAGCTTACATGGGACTGCTACATTAAATGGAGCTTACATGGGACTGCTACAGGAGATGGAGCTTACATGGGATTGCTACAGGAGCTGTAGGTTACATGGGACTGTGTGGTTGCTGGAGCTGACATGGGACTGGGTGTCTGCTGGAGGTTACATGGGACTGCGTGTCTGCTGGAGCTGACATGGGACTGGGTGTCTGTTGGAGGTTACATGGGACTGCGTGTCTGCTGGAGGTTACATGGGACTGCGTGTCTGCTGGAGGTTACATGGGACTGCGTGTCTGCTGGAGGTTACATGGGACTGCGTGTCTGCCGGAGGTTACATGGGACTGCGTGTCTGCCGGAGGTTACAAGGGACTGTGTGTCTGCTGGAGGTTACATGGGACTGCGTGTCTGCTGGAGGTCACATGGGACTGCGTGTCTGCCGGAGGTTACATGGGACTGCGTGTCTGCCGGAGGTTACATAGGACTGCGTGTCTGCCGGCGGTTACATGGGACTGCGTGTCTGCCGGCGGTTACATGGGACT
The DNA here is from genome assembly GCF_040894005.1 of Engystomops pustulosus. Lineage (NCBI taxonomy): Eukaryota > Metazoa > Chordata > Amphibia > Anura > Leptodactylidae > Engystomops > Engystomops pustulosus. Next base: position 6,522 of record NW_027285737.1, on the reverse strand, counting down.
GCGTGTCTGCCGGCGGTTACATGGGACTGCGTGTCTGCGGGAGTTTATATGGGACTGCGTGTCTGCGGGAGGTTACATGGGACTGCGTGTCTGCTGGAGGTTATATGGGACTGCGTGTCTGCGGGAGGTTACATGGGACTGCGTGTCTGCTGGAGGTTACATGGGACTGCGTGTCTGCGGGAGGTTATATGGGACTGCGTGTCTGCGGGAGGTTACATGGGACTGCGTGTCTGCTGGAGGTTACATCGGACTGAGTGTCTGCTGGAGGTTACATGGGACTGTGTGTCTGCGGGAGGTTACATGGGACTGTGTGTCTGTGGGAGGTTACATGGGACTGTGTGTCTGCGGGAGGTTACATGGGACTGCGTGTCTGCTGCAGGTTACATGGGACTGCGTGTCTGCTGGATGTTACATGGGACTGTGTGTCTGCGGGAGGTTACATGGGACTGTGTGTCTGCGGGAGGTTACATGGGACTGCGTGTCTGCTGCAGGTTACATGGGACTGCGTGTCTCTTGGGTTGGAGGTTACATGGGACTGCGTGTCTCTTGGGTTGGAGATTACTTGGGGCTGTGTGTCTTGGTTTGGAGGTGACAGGATGTGACACCCCCAGCAGACACAGAGGTCGCAGTAATGAATGTACAGGGATGACAGACGCTGCGCGGTCTCCTGTGTGATTCTGTGGATGAGACTTCTCTCTCTCTCGTTGTCTTCTATCTCGGCCTCGAGCTGCAGCAGTGAGGACCCTCCGTGCACAGCAGGGGATGAAGGTGCCGGGGCTGTGGATGTTTGTGGTGTGTGAGGGATGAGCGAGCGCTCGGCAGCCGTCGTGTGTGTCTTCTGCAGGGTTTCCCGAGTTATCACCTGAAAGTCAGGACAAGATGAGAACCACGAGGTCCCTGATAAAGTATAAACCAGAACATCCCCTCCGGATACTGAGACAAGGAAGTATCGCCCCGTCCTGTCACCCAGATACTGAGGAGCTCAACCACTTATAGAAGAGCGACACGAGACTGATATATAAAGCTGTGTATGTATGTGTGTATATATATGTATTTATATATGTATATGACGTGTATGTATATGTGTGTGTGTGTATATATATATGTGTGTGTATGTATATGTATTTATATATGTATATGACGTGTATGTATATGTGTGTGTGTGTGTATATATGTATATGACGTGTATGTATATGCATGTCTGTGTATGTATGTATATGCATGTCTGTGTATGTATGTTTGTGCGTGCACCGTCACATTCACAATCACCAAATTCGCTCTCTGTGACTCAGGGAATGTCATAGATTCGGTTTTGAGCCAAAATTTTCACCCTGCACTTTCCAAAGCCCACTTATTACCCCCCATATACAGGAGCCATTGTCTGCTGCTGCTGCTGGGGCAGTTGGAAGCTGAGCCGTGATTGGCTGCTGCCACAGGTCAGTAATATGAGCTCTGAGCTGTGATTGGTTACTACAGGCAATGAGTATAAGACGCTTATGTGTGAGGTAATATGGAGAGAGACAGAGATAGGGGGAGACTTATCAGAAATGTCTGAGGCAAAACTGTTCTAGTTGCCCATGGAAACCAATCAGAGCTCAGCTGTCATTTTATAAACAGATGGGGGAAAATGAAAGCTGAGCTCTGATTGGTTTCCATGGGCAACTAGAACAGTTCTGCTCTCAGACACTTCTGATAAATCTCCCCACAGACAACGTGACAGTCAGAGACAGCTGCCAGTTTTATTTGATTTTTCTGCCATCTTGCTTCTCCAGTTGTTGAAGAACATAAAATGTGTATGATACAGTCTAGGACACCTCAGTGGTGGGATACAGTCTAGGACACCTCAGTGGTGGGATACAGTCTAGGACGCCTCAGTGGTGGGATACAGTCTAGGACGCCTCAGCGGTGGGATACAGTCTAGGACGCCTCAGTGGTGGGATACAGTCTAGGACACCTCAGTGGTGGGATACAGTCTAGGACGCCTCAGCGGTGGGATACAGTCTAGGACGCCTCAGCGGTGGGATACAGTCTAGGACGCCTCAGCGGTGGGATACAGTCTAGGACGCCTCAGTGGTGGGATACAGTCTAGGACACCTCAGTGGTGGGATACAGTCTAGGACACCTCAGTGGTGGGATACAGTCTAGGACACCTCAGTGGTGGATACAGTCTAGGACACCTCAGTGGTTGGATACAGTCTAGGACACCTCAGTGGTTGGATACAGTCTAGGACACCTCAGTGGTGGGATACAGTCTAGGACACCTCAGTGGTGGGATACAGTCTAGGACACCTCAGCGGTGGGATACAGTCTAGGGCACCTCAGCGGTGGGATACAGTCTAGGACACCTCAGTGGTGGATACAGTCTAGGACACCTCAGTGGTGGGATACAGTCTAGGACACCTCAGTGGTGGGATACAGTCTAGGACTCCTCAGTGGTGGGATACAGTCTAGGGCACCTCAGTGGTGGGATACAGTCTAGGACACCTCAGTGGTGGGATACAGTCTAGGACTCCTCAGTGGTGGGATACAGTCTAGGAGGCCTCAGTGGTGGATACAGTCTAGGACACCTCAGTGGTGGGATACAGTCTAGGACACCTCAGTGGTTGGATACAGTCTAGGACACCTCAGTGGTGGATACAGTCTAGGACACCTCAGTGCTGGGATACAGTCTAGGACTCCTCAGTGGTGGGATACAGTCTAGGACACCTCAGTGGTGGGATACAGTCTAGGACTCCTCAGTGGTGGGATACAGTCTAGGACACCTCAGTGGTGGGATACAGTCTAGGACTCCTCAGTGGTGGGATACAGTCTAGGACTCCTCAGTGGTGGGATACAGTCTAGGACTCCTCAGTGGTGGGATACAGTCTAGGACTCCTCAGCGGTGGGATACAGTCTAGGACACCTCAGTGGTGGGATACAGTCATATTACCATCTAAAGAATGAAGAAAGACCCAAACGCACAGAGAGGACATTTAATAAGAGAATTTAACACGTTTTGAGTCTCTGTTCTTTCTAGTTCTATGAGATCCTCTCTGCATTTCATTTAATCTTAATCACTCTCTGGCTACAAGCACAGGAAACTGATTTTGTGGTAGATTCTAGGGAGAGCTTGTGGCCCCATGTATTTCTATGGGCTCGTACACACAGCGCTGGTTTATATGACACCCGTCATCAGCGCACCTCTCAGTCCAATGACAGGCAGAACCATTTTTCTCGAAAACTATAAAAAAAAAAAAAAGGAAATGGTGACTCGTGTGTGAGTTCTCTAATGTATATCAAGGCTTTATGTAAAGGTAAAATATTTTCTGCTTTGAGAATGGCTTCATCCCTGTGTGAGTTCTCTGATGTGAATCCAATTGTGATTTCTAGTTAAACCATTTCCTAAACATCCTAAACATGGAAATGGCCGCTCCCCTGTTTAACATGTGGAACTTCAAAGCAGAATCCTGGAGGCTTTTGGCACATAAAGAACTAGAGCACAATAAACACCTTGTCTCTTTATTCCATTGGTCCACTTTATTGATAGAACACGTTTCTGCTTGGGACAAGAGTCTTCATCAAGTACCAAATGTACTCACAGATATAAATACTCGAGGCGCTCACAAGGAAACTGTACAGACACGTGGAGCTATGGGCTCCCTGATTCCGGTAACCGCTAGTGTCATAGTAAAAACAATGTAATCATAAATTAAATAACACAATGTCAATCAGCTGCCTCTAAAGCCAGTAGGATCGTGTCATGTATCAGTGGTCTGGACTCTCGGGATAGGGATGTAATATCACACTGTACAAGACATTGGTTCCGCCTCACCGGGAATATGCCGTCCAGTTCTGGGCTCCGGTCCATAAAAAGGAAGCCCTGGAGCTGGAGAGGGGACAACGAAGAGCCACAAAAATGATAAGGGGTATGGAGGGTCTCAGTTATGAGGAAAGATTAAAACAACTAGATTTATATAGTCTAGAGACGACTAAGAGGGGACGTGATTAATTTGTATAAATATATGAATGGTCCACACAAAAAATATGGTGGTAAGTTTAAATAAAATCAAAAGAGAAGGGAGCGGAGTCTACATCTGGAGAAAACAAGTTTTAAAGGGGTTTTCCCACTAATCTGATCTGTGGGGGTCTCAGTGATGAAATAAATCAATTGTGAAATTCCTCTCTGCAGCGTCTCTACCCCCAGCGAGAATCCCAAGTTACATCCAGAGACCGGGTCCTGGTCGGGGGCAATCAGGTTTAGGAATATTACATTCATAAAATCATGTGTGCCCCAAACTTCTAGTGGTTTCTGTAAGTATCACGGAAGGAGAGACGTACAGCCTTCTGCATGAATATGGGGGGAGACGTTGCGAAGTTATCTAGGAACCGTACTAGTACGGAAGCTGAGATGACCATTCTGAGCTGACCATTCTCCACAGATTACTGGTAGCTCCGTTATGTGGGAGTCATCTGTCTGTGCTGCATCAGGAGCCACATCCGATTGGCAAGTAAAGTAATTACAATCAAAACAAAACAGAAACTCTCATATATATAGAAACTAATTTATAAATCTATAAGAAATGTCAGGAATCTTGTTTAGCTCCAGAATTAACCAAAAAGACCCGAACAGAAGAAAAGTTGAACCTATCATTTAGATGGACTCTTTAGGCCACTAGGAGTTAGGGTATTAAGCCTAAATATCCAGTAGGAGGGGTATAAATTGGAATCTGTTCAATAAGGGTTACCCAAATGGATTTAAAGTCACCCCATGTTCCATATGGAGATGTTTTGAGGGACTCCCCACACGTTTTGAGTGAAGGAGCAGGAGGGAGGAGCTGTACAGGAGCAGGAAGGTGGGGGCTGAGAGCTGAGGAGGGAGTGAGCAGCACAGACAAGACAAGTGTTTTAACCCCTTCAGGACGCAGCCAGTTTGCACGATAAGGCTCAGCTGTTTTTTTTTTTTTTTAAATCTGACCAGTGTCTTTTTGTGTTGTAATAACTATTTAACACTGTAACTTATGGAACTGATTTTGAGAATGTTTTCTAGTGACACATTGTAGTTTATATAAGTAGTGTAATTTTGCTGTTTGGGTGGGCTTTTGGGGAGTAAAAATTCAACATTTTAGGAAAAATGTGAAGAACAATTACAATGTTCTAACTTTCAAATGTTCAAAATGTAAATTTTTTTTGACAAAAAGTCATAATACACATTTTTTTTTGTAGAAAATTTTTGCCCTTTGTCTTCTTACTATTTCCATAATTTCACAGATCATGTAGATAAGTCATGACACAATCTGTCATGACTGAGACCTGTCCTGTGAAGATAATTGATCCTGTGATGTCAGTGGGTGGGTGTGGCCTTGCTGTCCCCACCCGCCCCATACACTCGTCAGCCTGTCGCGAGACAGTGTGACGTCACCGAAGTGGGAAGCGTTTTCGTCTGATATATCGGACGCTAAGTGCTTATCACTGCACTCAGCATCCATAATATCGGACGCAGAGCGCGAAGGAGTTAAATGCATCCAAACCAAAGCAAACCTGAGACTCAGCAAAGGATTCTGACAGGGAGCGGGGGGAAGGTAAAAAACACAAACAAACAGAAAATGGACAGAGACATCTATGCAATGCAGGTGTCATGGGCTTTGTCAACCACTATTTAGTGAAAATGAGGTCCCTGGTGACAGGTTGCCTTTAAACCTATGGCCATCCATGCAGACTCTTGTTTGCTCGTGTACATGTTTGCATCTTGCGATGTGCATATTCTTGGCCACGCGAGCGATCTACCACATAGATAACATAATCTCACCCACAGGACATATTCTGCTTTATTTTAGAGCATTCTGTAATTTTTGAAGAAAATGAAGCTGATTTACTGTTTATGATGTCACAAGAGGCTTTTTTATGACTACATTTGTGCACTGCCATTACTTGTAACATTTGTTTCGTACTCATCTTGGATCGCAGTTTACATTTTTAAGAGCCGTTAATTTGTGGAACATAATTCATGCTCGTTTAGGGATTATATTTTTGAGATCTGGGTCCTTGTTCAAGATTTCCCAGTGTTTGTCCAGAATTTTCCTGATTTCCTTTTTACCTCTCGCTATTCCCCATTACTACTATATGTAGTCAGGAAATTAAGATGGAACGATTTCCCCTTTTACTCATTTTGGTGCTTGGTTTTAAACAATCCGTCTGGGAACGATTTAGATTTTCCTTATTAATTCTGGATTAATTTATGCATTAGGATAATCTGTCTCTTTGAATCTTCTTTTCAAAACAAAGGATTGTTCTCCCACGAGTGAATTTGCAGATGTTTATTCAATCGTGATTTCTGCTTAAAACATTTCCCACATACTGAATATGAAAACGGCTTCTCTCATGTGTGAATTCTCTGATGTACAACAAGATAGGATTTCTTGGTAAACCATTTTCCACACTCGGGACATGAAAATGGCTTCTCCCTTGTGTGAGTTCTCTGATGTATGACAAGATTTGATTTCTGGGTAAAACATTTTCCACATTGTCAACATGAGAACGGCTTCT
>NW_027285736.1:0-27817 GCF_040894005.1 Engystomops pustulosus | reverse complement strand
ACTCCTTTCCTCTCCAGGGATGAGAGTGGAAAGATTTTGCTTGTACCGTGGGTCCAGGAGAGTGAACACCCAGTAATCGGTGCTGGAATAAATTCTTTGAACGCGAGGGTCACGGGATAGGCAGCCTAGCATGAAATCTGCCATATGCGCCAGAGTACCAACGCGCAAGAATTCACTCCCCTCACTGGCCTGACTGTCCATTTCCTCCTCCTCCAACTCCTCCAACTCCTCTTCTTCTGCCCATACACGCTGAACAGTGAAGGACTCAACAATGGTCCCCTCTTGTGTCTCACCAACATTCTCCTCCTCTTCCTCCTCATCCTCCTCCACCTCCACCTCCTCCGATATGCGCTGAGAAACAGACCTAAGGGTGCTTTGGCTATCAACAAGGGAATCTTCTTCCCCCGTCTCTTGTGACGAGCGCAAAGCTTCCGACTTCATGCTGACCAGAGAGTTTTTCAACAGGCCAAGCAGCGGGATGGTGAGGCTGATGATGGCGGCATCGCCACTGACCATCTGTATTGACTCCTCAAAGTTACTCAGCACCTGACAGATATCAGACATCCACGTCCACTCCTCATTGTAGACTTGAGGAAGCTGACTGACCTGACTACCAGTTCTGGTGGAAGTTGACATCTGGCAGTCTACAATCGCTCTGCGCTGCTGGTAAACTCTGGATAACATGGTCAGTGTTGAATTCCACCTCGTGGGCACGTCGCACAACAGTCGGTGAGCGGGCAGTTGGAGGCGGCGCTGCGCTGCCCTGAGAGTGGCAGCATCTGTGCTGGACTTCCTGAAATGCGCACAGATGCGGCGCACCTTCGTGAGCAAATCAGACAGATTGGGGTATGTCTTGAGGAAACGCTGAACTATCAGATTTAACACATGGGCCAGGCATGGCACATGTGTCAGTCTGCCGAGTTGCAGAGCCGCCACCAGGTTACGGCCGTTGTCACACACAACCATTCCCGGCTTGAGGTTCAGCGGTGCCAGCCACAGATCAGTCTGCGCCGTGATGCCCTGTAATAGCTCTTGGGCGGTGTGCCTTTTGTCGCCTAGGCTCAGCAGTTTGAGCACCGCCTGCTGTCGCTTAGCGACGGCACTGCTGCTGTGCCTAGAGCTACCGACTGATGGCGCCGTGCCCACGGATGGTAGTTCGGAGGAGGAGGTGGAGGAGGGGTGGGAGGAGGAGGAGGCATAGTAGGCCTGAAACACCTGGACCGAGGTAGGCCCCGCAATCCTCGGCGTCGGCAGTATATGAGCAGCCCCAGTGTCAGACTCGGTCCCAGCCTCCACCAAGTTAACCCAATGTGCCGTCAGCGATATATAGTGGCCCTGCCCGGCAGCACTCGTCCACGTGTCCGTGGTCAGGTGGACCTTGTCAGAAACGGCGTTGGTCAGGGCACGGATGATGTTGTCTGACACGTGCTGGTGCAGGGCTGGGACGGCACATCGGGAAAAGTAGTGGCGGCTGGGGACCGAATACCGAGGGGCGGCCGCCGCCATGAGGTTGCGAAAGGCCTCGGTCTCTACTAGCCTATAGGGCAGCATCTCCAGGCTAAGCAATCTGGAGATGTGCACATTAAGGGCTTGGGCGTGCGGGTGGGTTGCACTATATTTGCGTTTCCGCTCCAGCGTCTGGGGTATGGAGAGCTGAACGCTGGTGGATGCTGTGGAGGATCGTGGAGGCGACGATGGGGTTTTTGTGGCAGGGTCCTGGGCAGGGGGCTGACTAGCAGCTGACACAGGGGAAGGAGCAGTGGTGTGCACGGCCGGAGGTGAACGGGCTTGTTGCCACTGAGTGGGGTGTTTAGCATTCATATGCCTGCGCATACTGGTGGTAGTTAAGCTAGTAGTGGTGGAACCCCTGCTGAGCCTGGTTTGGCAAATGTTGCACACCACAGTCCGTCGGTCATCCGGTGTTTCCTTAAAGAACCTCCAGACTTCTGAAGATCTAGCCCTCGCCGCAGGAGCCCTCGCCACGGGAGCTTCACTAGTTGACACATTTGGCGCTGATGCACCAGCTCTGGCCCTGCCTCTCCGTCTGGCCCCACCACTGCCTCTTCCAACCTGTTCTGGTCGAGGACTCTCCTCCGTCTCAGAAGCACTGTGTTCACCCGGCCTCTCAACCCAGCTTGGGTCTGTCACCTCATCATCCTCCGATCCCTCAGTCTGCTCCCCCCTCGGACTTCCTGCCCTGACAACAACTTCCCCACTGTCTGACAACCGTGTCTCCTCATCGTCGGACACCTCTTTACACACTTCCACTACGTCAAGAAGGTCATCATCACCCACAGACTGTGACTGTTGGAAAACCTGGGCATCGGAAAATTGCTCAGCAGCAGCCGGACAAGTGGTTTGTGACTGTGGGAAGGGTCCAGAAAACAGTTCCTCAGAGTATGCCGGTTCAAATGCCAAATTTTCCTGGGAGGGGGCAGACTGGGGGGGAGGAGGCTGAGGTGCAGGAGCTGGAGGAGTGGCGATTTCGGTGACATGGGTGGACTGCGTGGAAGACTGACTGGTGGACAAATTGCTCGAAGCATTGTCAGCAATCCACGACATCACCTGTTCGCACTGTTCTGGCCTCAACAGTGCTCTACCACGAGTCCCAGTAACTTCAGACATGAACCTAGGGAGTGTAGCTCTGCGGCGTTCCCCTGCTCCCTCATCAGCAGGTGGTGTCTCACCCCGCCCAGGACCACGGCCTCTGACCCCTGCAGTAGTTGGACGCCCACGTCCCCGCCCTCGTCCTCTACCCCTAGCCCTCGGGTTAAACATTTTTAAAATGAGAGTTATAACTTTATTTTTTTTTTTACTTTTTTTTTTTTTTTTTGTGTTTTTTTTTTTTTTTTGTGTTTTTTGTTTTTTTTTGAGTTTTTAAAACCAAACAATGCTATCCTATTGCTATGGCTATTTTCTAGCCAAGTATCAAAGGAAGCACACTACTATGCCAGATGAGATGACACTGAGTTAGTGCCTAATTGAAATCCAACCCCTACTAAATTTTCCCACTTCGGTCTTTGCTATGGATATGTGCGCCACTAAGCGCAGAACACAGCGGTCGCAAGTCTCACTACAAATTGCTCAGAATTGGCAAGTACATGCACTGCAGAAACTACAGCCACCAGCAGATCAACCAGAAATCAAATATATAGAACGCTACTGTAGGCTTCAAGAAGCTGTTTGTATTCTCCTATGGCTATTTTCTAGCCAAGTATCAAAGGAAGCACACTACTATGCCAGATGAGATGACACTGAGTTATTGCCTAATAGAAATCCAACCCCTACTGAATTTTCCCACTTCGGTCTTTGCTATGGATATGTGTGCCACTAAGAGCTAAACACAACGGTAGCAAGTCCCCCTGCTAATTCCTCACAAAATGGTACTAGATGCAAATTAAAATAAAAAAAGTAGAACGTTATTGTAGCCCTAAGAAGGGCTGTTGGGTTCTTGTAGAATCACTCCTGCCTAACAGTAAGCTAATAGAACAGCCTAACGCTTTCCCTGACCAGCAGCAGCTCTCTCCCTAGCGGCATCCAGACACAGAATGATCCGAGCAGCGCGGGCAGCGGCTAGTCTATCCCAGGGTCACCTGATCTGGCCAGCCAACCACTGCTATCCACGTGTAAGGGTACCACGTCATGCTGGGTGGAGTGCAGAGTCTCCTGGCTTGTGATTGGCTCTGTTTCTGGCCGCCAAAAAGCAAAACGGCGGGAGCTGCCATTTTCTCGAGCGGGCGAAGTATTCGTCCGAGCAACGAGCAGTTTCGAGTACCCTAATGCTCGACCGAGCATCAAGCTCGGACGAGCATGTTCGCTCATCTCTACACATGACACATTGTCCCCAGCCCTGTCCCCATCAGCCCCCGCACCTGTGTTACTGGAGACATCACTGACACCATGTTACCTGCTCCTATTATACTACCCAGTGGTGATTGTTACTTACACATGACACATTGTCCCCAGCCCTGTCCTCATCAGCCCCCGCACCTGTGTTACTGGAGACATCACTGACACCATGTTACCTGCTCCTATTATACTGCCCAGTGGTGATTGTTACTTACACATGACACATTGTCCCCAGCCCTGTCCCCATCAGCCCCCGCACCTGTGTTACTGGAGACATCACTGACACCATGTTACCTGCTCCTATTATACTGCCCAGTGGTGATTGTTACTTACACATGACACATTGTCCCCAGCCCTGTCCCCATCAGCCCCCGCACCTGTGTTACTGGAGACATCACTGACACCATGTTACCTGCTCCTATTATACTGCCCAGTGGTGATTGTTACTTACACATGACACATTGTCCCCAGCCCTGTCCCCATCAGCCCCCGCACCTGTGTTACTGGAGACATCACTGACACCATGTTACCTGCTCCTATTATACTGCCCAGTGGTGATTGTTACTTACACATGACACATTGTCCCCAGCCCTGTCCCCATCAGCCCCCCGCACCTGTGTTACTGGAGACATCACTGACACCATGTTACCTGCTCCTATTATACTGCCCAGTGGTGATTGTTACTTACACATGACACATTGTCCCCAGTCCTGTCCCCATCAGCCCCCGCACCTGTGTTACTGGGGACATCACTGACACCATGTTACCTGCTCCTATTATACTGCCCAGTGGTGATTGTTACTTACACATGACACATTGTCCCCAGTCCTGTCCCCATCAGCCCCCGCACCTGTGTTACTGGCTGCTCCTATTATACTGCCCAGTGGTGATTGTTACTTACACATGACACATTGTCCCTAGCCCTGTCCTCATCAGCCCCTGCACCTGTGTTACTGGAGACATCACTGACACCATGTTACCTGCTCCTATTATACTGCCCAGTGGTGATTGTTACTTACACATGACACATTGTCCCCAGCCCTGTCCCCATCAGCCCCCGCACCTGTGTTACTGGAGACATCACTGACACCATGTTACCTGCTCCTATTATACTGCCCAGTGGTGATTGTTACTTACACATGACACATTGTCCCCAGCCCTGTCCCCATCAGCCCCCGCACCTGTGTTACTGGAGACATCACTGACACCATGTTACCTGCTCCTATTATACTGCCCAGTGGTGATTGTTACTTACACATGATACATTGTCCCCAGCCCTGTCCCCATCAGCCCCCGCACCTGTGTTACTGGAGACATCACTGACACCATGTTACCTGCTCCTATTATACTGCCCAGTGGTGATTGTTACTTACACATGACACATTGTCCCCAGCCCTGTCCTCATCAGCCCCTGCACCTGTGTTACTGGAGACATCACTGACACCATGTTACCTGCTCCTATTATACTGCCCAGTGGTGATTGTTACTTACACATGACACATTGTCCCCAGCCCTGTCCTCATCAGCCCCGGCACCTGTGTTACTGGGGACATCACTGACACCATGTTACCTGCTCCTATTATACTGCCCAGTGGTGATTGTTACTTACACATGACACATTGTCCCCAACCCTGTCCCCATCAGCCCCCGCACCTGTGTTACTGGGGACATCACTGACACCATGTTACCTGCTCCTATTATACTGCCCAGTGGTGATTGTTACTTACACATGACACATTGTCCCCAGCCCTGTCCCCATCAGCCCCCGCACCTGTGTTACTGGGGACATCACTGACACCATGTTACCTGCTCCTATTATACTGCCCAGTGGTGATTGTTACTTACACATGACACATTGTCCCCAGCCCTGTCCCCATCAGCCCCCGCACCTGTGTTACTGGAGACATCACTGACACCATGTTACCTGCTCCTATTATACTGCCCAGTGGTGATTGTTACTTACACATGACACATTGTCCCCAGCCCTGTCCCCATCAGCCCCCGCACCTGTGTTACTGGGGACATCACTGACACCATGTTACCTGCTCCTATTATACTGCCCAGTGGTGATTGTTACTTACACATGACACATTGTCCCCAGCCCTGTCCCCATCAGCCCCCGCACCTGTGTTACTGGAGACATCACTGACACCATGTTACCTGCTCCTATTATACTGCCCAGTGGTGATTGTTACTTACACATGACACATTGTCCCCAGCCCTGTCCCCATCAGCCCCCGCACCTGTGTTACTGGAGACATCACTGACACCATGTTACCTGCTCCTATTATACTGCCCAGTGGTGATTGTTACTTACACATGACACATTGTCCCCCAGCCCTGTCCCCATCAGCCCCCGCACCTGTGTTACTGGAGACATCACTGACACCATGTTACCTGCTCCTATTATACTGCCCAGTGGTGATTGTTACTTACACATGACACATTGTCCCCAGCCCTGTCCTCATCAGCCCCTGCACCTGTGTTACTGGAGACATCACTGACACCATGTTACCTGCTCCTATTATACTGCCCAGTGGTGATTGTTACTTACACATGACACATTGTCCCCAGCCCTGTCCTCATCAGCCCCTGCACCTGTGTTACTGGGGACATCACTGACACCATGTTACCTGCTCCTATTATACTGCCCAGTGGTGATTGTTACTTACACATGACACATTGTCCCCAGCCCTGTCCCCATCAGCCCCCGCACCTGTGTTACTGGAGACATCACTGACACCATGTTACCTGCTCCTATTATACTGCCCAGTGGTGATTGTTACTTACACATGACACATTGTCCCCAGCCCTGTCCTCATCAGCCCCCGCACCTGTGTTACTGGAGACATCACTGACACCATGTTACCTGCTCCTATTATACTGCCCAGTGGTGATTGTTACTTACACATGACACATTGTCCCCAACCCTGTCCCCATCAGCCCCCGCACCTGTGTTACTGGAGACATCACTGACACCATGTTACCTGCTCCTATTATACTGCCCAGTGGTGATTGTTACTTACACATGACACATTGTCCCCAGCCCTGTCCCCATCAGCCCCCGCACCTGTGTTACTGGAGACATCACTGACACCATGTTACCTGCTCCTATTATACTGCCCAGTGGTGATTGTTACTTACACATGATACATTGTCCCCCAGCCCTGTCCTCATCAGCCCCGGCACCTGTGTTACTGGAGACATCACTGACACCATGTTACCTGCTCCTATTATACTGCCCAGTGGTGATTGTTACTTACACATGACACATTGTCCCCAGCCCTGTCCCCATCAGCCCCCGCACCTGTGTTACTGGGGACATCACTGACACCATGTTACCTGCTCCTATTATACTGCCCAGTGGTGATTGTTACTTACACATGACACATTGTCCCCAGCCCTGTCCCCATCAGCCCCCGCACCTGTGTTACTGGAGACATCACTGACACCAGGGCCGCTGCTCCGCCTAAGGCACCTGCAATGAAGGGGAAATGTGTTTTGGGGGAAAAAGTTTATTTTTTAGGCAAATACTGACTTTGTAATGAATTGCTGATAAGCTGATCCCTCTTTATAACATTCTGGAGAATATGCAAATTACCATTATAACACCTGATGCCGGAGACTTTGTAACAATTACAAACAGTTTGTTGTTTGTACAGTTTGTTTCTTGGCAACGGCCACAACAGCAACTGGATAGAGATGGCTGGTTGGATATGGTTCCACAGGAGGTGCTCACTGCCTGGCACTGGTGGCTTCAGGCTGGAGAGGATAGTCGGCTACTCCAGCAGCAGGATAAGACAGACTCCAGATGGTGGGTGTCTGCTTGGGCCTGGTCTCCAGACAGGCCATGTGCTGAGGAGTTCTGCGGCTCCCTAAGAAAACTTATTGGATTTTGCAACACTAGACACAACCCTTGCACTGGCCGGGGTGTTGCACAAACACTCCACCAACATGGAGCCTGAGGGGAATTTACAGCTTGCTAGGGTACAAGTGTCTATGGGAGTAAGCAGGGGCTATAAATCAGCAGGTGAATCTGTGTGACCTTCAATATACGTTTATATAGTCCTCTTATGATGATTAGGTGACCATGAGGAAAATATCATCACTAAAAATTTCAGGTATTTTGTATTATGCATCAACAACTGATCCACAAACATCAAATCCATACACACTAAATACATTTCTAGAATGATGTCCGTCACCTCCCACCTATGGGAAAACCTGTGAGCTGTTTTTCCTCCCCCTCATATAAAAGCATGTGCTCTCCAGTAATGTGCCCTCTGCCCCCAGTAATGTACCCTCTGCCCCCCTGTAATGTACCCTCTGCCCCCCTGTAATGTTCTCTCTGCCCCCCAGTAATATGCACTCTGCCCCCCAGTAATGTGCACTCTGCCCCCCAGTAATGTGCCCTCTGCCCCCCAGTAATGTGCACTCTGCCCCCCCCCAGTAATGTACCCTCTGCCCCCCTGTGATGTTCTCTCTGCCCCCCCAGTAATGTGCCCTCTGTCCCCCCAGTAATGTACCCTCTGCCCCCCCCCAGTAATGTTCTCTCTGCCCCCAGTAATGTACCCTCTGCCCCCCTGTAATGTTCTCTATGCCCCCCCAGTAATGTGCGCTCTGCTCACCAGTAATGTGCCCTCTGCCCCCCAGTAATGTGCACTCTTCCCCCCAGTAATGTGCACTCTGCCCCCCTGTAATGTTCTCTCTGCCCCCCAGTAATGTGCCCTCTGCCCCCCCAGTAATGTGCCATCTGCCCCCCAGTAATGTGCCCTTTCCCCCCCCCCAGCAATGTGCCCTCCCCCCCAGTTATATGCCCTCTACCCCCCAGTAATGTGCCTTCTGCCCCCCCCAGAAATGTGCTCTCTGCCCCCCCAGTAATGTGCCCCCTCCCCCCCCCCAGTAATGTGCTCTCTGCTCCTCAGTAATGTGCCCTCTGCCCCCCAGTTATGGGAACTCTGACCCCATAATTCGAACCTCTCATGCACGTCTCAAGGACTTCTCCCGAGTTGCTCCAATTCTCCAAATTATTATTTTATATATGTTAAATTATTATTTTATTTTATACTGTTCCCTTATAAAGAATGGCTGGACCATTATACAGCCTCTTGTGTCACCCCCTCATCCTCATAGACTGTAAGCTCTTGTGTCCCCCTTCATCCTCATAGACTGTAAGCTCTTGTGTCACCCCCTCATCCTCATAGACTGTAAGCTCTTGTGTCACCCCCTCATCCTCATAGACTGTAACCTCCTGTGTCCTCCCCCTCATCCTCATAGACTGTAAGCTCTTGTGTCACCCCCTCATCCGCATAGACTGTAACCTCCTGTGTCCTCCCCCTCATCCTCATAGACTCTAAGCTCTTGTGTCACCCCCTCATCCTCATAGACTGTAAGCTCTTGTGCCCCCCCTCATCCTTATAGACTGTAAGCTCTTGTGTCACCCCCTCATCCTCATAGACTGTAAGCTCTTGTGTCTCCCCTTCATCCTCATAGACTGTAAGCTCTTGTGTCATCCCCTCATCCTCATAGACTGTAAGCTCTTGTGTCCTCTCATCCTCATAGACTGTAAGCTCTTGTGTCACCCCATCATTCTCATAGACTGAAAGCTCTTGTGTCACCCCATCATCCTCATAGACTGAAAGCTCGTGTCCCTCCTCATCCTCATAGACTGTAAGCTCTTGTGTCACCCCTCATCCTCATAGACTGTAAGCTCTTGTGTCCCCCTCATCCTCAGACTGTAAGCTCTTGTGTCACCCCCTCATCCTCATAGACTGTAAGCACTTGTGTCACCCCATCATCCTCATAGACTGTAAGCTCTTGTGTCACCCCTCATCCTCATAGACTGTAAGCCCTTGTGTTTTCCCCTCATCCTCATAGACTGTAAGCTCTTGTGTCACCCCTCATTCTCATAAACTGTAAGCTCTTGTGTCCTCCTCTCATCCTCATAGACTGTAAGCTCTTGTGTCACCCCTCATCCTCATAGACTGTAAGCTCTTGTGTCCCCCTTCATCCTCATAGACTGTAAGCTCTTGTGTCACCCCCTCATCCTCATAGACTGTAAGCTCTTGTGTCACCCCCCTCATCCTCATAGACTGTAAGCTCTTGTGTCACCCCCTCATCCTCATAGACTGTAAGCTTTTGTGTCCCCCCTCATCCTCAGACTGTAAGCTCTTGTGTCCCCCCTCATCCTCATAGACTGTAAGCTCTTGTGTCACCCCCTCATCCTCATAGACTGTAAGCTCTTGTGTCACCCCCTCATCCTCATAGACTGTAAGCTCTTGTGTCACCCCCTCATCCTCATAGACTGTAAGCTCTTGTGTCACCCCCTCATCCTCAGAGACTGTAAGCTCCTGTGATCAGGGCCCTCACTCCTATGACTGCTTGTCCTCTGTAATGTATCTGTCTCCTATGATATGTACAGCGCTATGGAATATGATGGTGATATAGAAATGCAGATTATTATTTTAAAGAAAAACTGAAACATCACATGGTCTTAAGTCTCCAGCCCCTTTACTGTGACACTTATATGTGACTCACATTCTGTCCATGTCCTTCTCATCGTCCTTGAGATGGTTCTACTCATTGGAGTCCAGTTGTGTTCAGTTAAACTGATTGGACTTGATTAGGAGAGGCCACGCCTGTCTATATAAGACCTCACAGTGCAGGTCACAGCACATGAGGATCATGAGGTCTAATGAACTGCTCAAGGAGCTCAGAGACAGAATTATGGCAAGGCACAGATCTGCCAAGGTTTCAAAAGAGTTTCTGCAGCACTAAAGGTTCCTAAGAGCACAGTGGCCTCCATAATCCTTAAAACAAAGACGTTTGGGACGACCATAACTCTTCCTTGATCTGGCCGACAATCCAAACTAAGTAATCATGAGAGAAGAGCCTTGGTTCAGAGAGGTAAAGAAGACCCCGGACATGCAGTCCCAAATGAAGTCCCAGAGATGCAGTAGGGAGATGGGAGTCACCTATCACTGCAGGAGGGAGATGGGGAGTCACCTATCACTGCAGGAGGGAGATGGGGGTCACCTATCACTGCAGGAGGGAGATGGGGGTCACCTATTACTGCAGGAGAAGAGAGATCCATCTACGGGAGAGGAAGAAGAGAGATCCATCTACGGGAGAGGAAGAAGAGAGATCCATCTACGGGAGAGGAAGAAGAGAGATCCATCTACGGGAGAGGAAGAAGAGAGATCCATCTACGGGAGAGGAAGAAGAGAGATCCATCTACGGGAGAGGAAGAAGAGAGATCCATCTACGGGAGAGGAAGAAGAGAGATCCATCTACAGGAGAGGAAGAAGAGACATCCATCTACGGGAGAGGAAGAAGAGAGATCCATCTACGGGAGAGGAAGAAGAGAGATCCATCTACAGGAGAGGAAGAAGAGAGATCCATCTACAGGAGAGGAAGAAGAGAGATCCATCTACAGGAGAGGAAGAAGAGACATCCATCTACAGGAGAGGAAGAAGAGAGATCCATCTACAGGAGAGGAAGAAGAGAGATCCATCTACAGGAGAGGAAGAAGAGAGATCCATCTACAGGAGAGGAAGAAGAGAGATCCATCTACAGGAGAGGAAGAAGAGAGATCCATCAACGGGAGAGGAAGAAGAGAGATCCATCTACAGGAGAGGAAGAAGAGAGATCCATCAACAGGAGAGGAAGAAGAGAGATCCATCTACAGGAGAGGAAGAAGAGAGATCCATCTACAGGAGAGGAAGAAGAGAGATCCATCTACAGGAGAGGAAGAAGAGAGATCCATCTACAGGAGAGGAAGAAGAGAGATCCATCTACAGGAGAGGAAGAAGAGAGATCCATCTACAGGAGAGGAAGAAGAGAGATCCATCTACAGGAGAGGAAGAAGAGAGATCCATCAACGGGAGAGGAAGAAGAGAGATCCATCTACAGGAGAGGAAGAAGAGAGATCCATCAACAGGAGAGGAAGAAGAGAGATCCATCTACAGGAGAGGAAGAAGAGAGATCCATCTACAGGAGAGGAAGAAGAGAGATCCATCTACAGGAGAGGAAGAAGAGAGATCCATCAACAGGAGAGGAAGAAGAGAGATCCATCTACAGGAGAGGAAGAAGAGAGATCCATCTACAGGAGAGGAAGAAGAGAGATCCATCAACAGGAGAGGAAGAAGAGAGATCCATCTACAGGAGAGGAAGAAGAGAGATCCATCTACAGGAGAGGAAGAAGAGAGATCCATCAACAGGAGAGGAAGAAGAGAGATCCATCTACAGGAGAGGAAGAGGAGAGATCCATCTACAGGAGAGGAAGAAGAGAGATCCATCTACCGGAGAGGAAGAAGAGAGATCCATCAACAGGAGAGGAAGAAGAGAGATCCATCTACCGGAGAGGAAGAAGAGAGATCCATCTACTGGAGAGGAAGAAGAGAGATCCATCTACAGGAGAGGAAGAAGAGAGATCCATCTACAGGAGAGGAAGAAGAGAGATCCATCTACAGGAGAGGAAGAAGAGAGATCCATCAACAGGAGAGGAAGAAGAGAGATCCATCTACCGGAGAGGAAGAAGAGAGATCCATCTACAGGAGAGGAAGAGGAGAGATCCATCTACAGGAGAGGAAGAAGAGAGATCCATCTACCGGAGAGGAAGAAGAGAGATCCATCAACAGGAGAGGAAGAAGAGAGATCCATCTACCGGAGAGGAAGAAGAGAGATCCATCTACTGGAGAGGAAGAAGAGAGATCCATCTACAGGAGAGGAAGAAGAGAGATCCATCTACAGGAGAGGAAGAAGAGAGATCCATCTACAGGAGAGGAAGAAGAGAGATCCATCAACAGGAGAGGAAGAGGAGAGATCCATCTACAGGAGAGGAAGAAGAGAGATCCATCTACGGGAGAGGAAGAAGAGAGATCCATCTACGGGAGAGGAAGAAGAGAGATCCATCTACAGGAGAGGAAGAAGAGACATCCATCTACGGGAGAGGAAGAAGAGAGATCCATCTACGGGAGAGGAAGAAGAGAGATCCATCTACAGGAGAGGAAGAAGAGAGATCCATCTACAGGAGAGGAAGAAGAGAGATCCATCTACAGGAGAGGAAGAAGAGACATCCATCTACAGGAGAGGAAGAAGAGAGATCCATCTACAGGAGAGGAAGAAGAGAGATCCATCTACAGGAGAGGAAGAAGAGAGATCCATCTACAGGAGAGGAAGAAGAGAGATCCATCTACAGGAGAGGAAGAAGAGAGATCCATCAACGGGAGAGGAAGAAGAGAGATCCATCTACAGGAGAGGAAGAAGAGAGATCCATCAACAGGAGAGGAAGAAGAGAGATCCATCTACAGGAGAGGAAGAAGAGAGATCCATCAACAGGAGAGGAAGAAGAGAGATCCATCAACAGGAGAGGAAGAAGAGAGATCCATCTACAGGAGAGGAAGAAGAGAGATCCATCTACAGGAGAGGAAGAAGAGAGATCCATCAACAGGAGAGGAAGAAGAGAGATCCATCTACAGGAGAGGAAGAAGAGAGATCCATCTACAGGAGAGGAAGAAGAGAGATCCATCTACAGGAGAGGAAGAAGAGAGATCCATCAACAGGAGAGGAAGAAGAGAGATCCATCTACAGGAGAGGAAGAAGAGAGATCCATCTACAGGAGAGGAAGAAGAGAGATCCATCTACAGGAGAGGAAGAGGAGAGATCCATCTACAGGAGAGGAAGAAGAGAGATCCATCTACCGGAGAGGAAGAAGAGAGATCCATCTACAGGAGAGGAAGAGGAGAGATCCATCTACAGGAGAGGAAGAAGAGAGATCCATCTACCGGAGAGGAAGAAGAGAGATCCATCAACAGGAGAGGAAGAAGAGAGATCCATCTACCGGAGAGGAAGAAGAGAGATCCATCTACTGGAGAGGAAGAAGAGAGATCCATCTACAGGAGAGGAAGAAGAGAGATCCATCTACAGGAGAGGAAGAAGAGAGATCCATCTACAGGAGAGGAAGAAGAGAGATCCATCAACAGGAGAGGAAGAAGAGAGATCCATCTACAGGAGAGGAAGAAGAGAGATCCATCTACAGGAGAGGAAGAAGAGAGATCCATCTACAGGAGAGGAAGAGGAGAGATCCATCTACAGGAGAGGAAGAAGAGAGATCCATCTACCGGAGAGGAAGAAGAGAGATCCATCTACAGGAGAGGAAGAGGAGAGATCCATCTACAGGAGAGGAAGAAGAGAGATCCATCTACCGGAGAGGAAGAAGAGAGATCCATCAACAGGAGAGGAAGAAGAGAGATCCATCTACCGGAGAGGAAGAAGAGAGATCCATCTACTGGAGAGGAAGAAGAGAGATCCATCTACAGGAGAGGAAGAAGAGAGATCCATCTACAGGAGAGGAAGAAGAGAGATCCATCTACAGGAGAGGAAGAAGAGAGATCCATCTACCGGAGAGGAAGAAGAGACATCCATCTACTGGAGAGGAAGAAGAGAGATCCATTTGGATAATTTGGAAATGTGTACATTTTAGGGCTAAATGAAGGTATAACCGACACAATTTGACCATTTTAATTGTCACCTCCATTCTGATTCAATTACTATGAAGATCTCAAGGGGTTAACAATCTTCCTAAAAGCTGCTTCTGATAGTTTGAGGGGGGCAGATGCGACAATGGGTTAATAAATGGGGGGGGGGGGGGTTATAATGTTATATATTTAATTTCATTAAAATTAATAATGATCTCCAAAAAGTCTTCTTGAAAACCGACGTCCGATTTGCAGCCGCGAGAAATCAAAATAAATTATCCGGATGCTTAAAAAATGATGAAAATGTAAAGTAATAACATGGGGAATGATATTCAGGTGGCGAATCTCTCCGACTGCAAATCACAGGATTTAGAATTTTGAAAATGGCAAATTTTTCAGAAAATTAATCGTTTTTTAAATTTGTTTTTATGTATAAACGCAAAACTTATCGGCCAAGATTTACCAGTAAAATGAAGAACAACAAGTGACGAGAAAACACTCAGAATCAAAGGTTACAACCATAGAAAGCGACGTCAGAATCCAAGAAAGGGGGAGGAGCCTTAAAGGGATTGTCCCATTTTGGCAAATTAATGTTATTGTTTATATTATAAAAAAATTCTATAAATTTTCCAATATCCTTTCTGTATCAATTCCTCACATTTTTCTAGATCTCTGCTTGCTGTCATTCTATAGAAAACTTCTATGTTTATTTCTAGAGGACAGAAATCTGACCCTGGGATATAACGAGCCGTGCACCTGTGTGACATCACATGACTAGGGATATAACGAGCCGTGCACCTGTGTGACATCACATGACCAGGGATATAACGAGCCTGGCACCTGTGTGACATCACATGACTAGGGATATAACGAGCCTGGCACCTGTGTGACATCACATGACTAGGGATATAACGAGCCGTGCACCTGTGTGACATCACATGACCAGGAATATAACGAGCCGTGCACCTGTGTGACATCACATGACCAGGTATATAACGAGCCTGGCACCTGTGTGACATCACATGACTAGGGATATAACGAGCCTGGCACCTGTGTGACATCACATGACCAGGGATATAACGAGCCTGGCACCTGTGTGACATCACATGACCAGGGATATAACGAGCCGTGCACCTGTGTGACATCACATAACCAGGGATATAATGAGCCGCGCACCTGTGTGACATCACATGACCAGGGCTATAACAAGCTGTGCACCTGTGTGACATCACATGACCAGGGATAACGAGCCGTGCACCTGAGTGACATCACATGACCAGGGATATAACGAGCCGTGCACCTGTGTGACATCACATGACCAGGGATATAACAAGCTGTGCACCTGTGTGACATCACATGACCAGGGATAACGAGCCGTGCACCTGAGTGACATCACATGACCAGGGATATAACGAGCCGTGCACCTGTGTGACATCACATGACCAGGGATATAACGAGCTGTGCACCTGTGTGACATCACATGACCAGGGATATAACAAGCTGTGCACCTGTGTGACATCACATGACCAGGGATAACGAGCCGTGCACCTGAGTGACATCACATGACCAGGGATATAACGAGCCGTGCACCTGTGTGACATCACATGACCAGGGATATAACGAGCCGTGCACCTGTGTGACATCACATGACCAGGGATATAACGAGCCGTGCACCTGTGTGATCAGGGTCAGATTAATTGCCTCTAAAACTAAATGTAGAAGTTTTCTACAGAATGATATTGGAAAAGAAAAGTTTTTATAATACAAACAATAACATTAATTTCCTGATATGGGACAATCCCTTTAAGTTATAAACGTTCCTCTGTCGTATTATTTTAAATAGATGTAAAATTGTCTCCTGGACTTCTCCTCTAGGAATCTGTGAGACATTTCATCCCCTTCCTGGGACATTTTGGGTCTCTTGATGGGGGATGATTAAGGTAAGTTACTTCTCAGGTTCATCGCTGGATCATTAATTCTCCGATCCGTCCATAAACCACTCAGAAGATTGTACGGATCAGATCAGTGGATCCTCGCTCCCACCTCCACTAGTGACAGAAGAGATGGCGTCCAAAACCGAGGAGCCTGAAGGAGATGATCACAGGGAGGAATCTGCCCCAATATCTGCTCCATGTTCTGTATTTCCGGCAGAATCCCCTCGGGACACAAGACATGCGGCTACTTGTTTCGATGACGCGAGGCCTCCTGTCATGTCCCGGGAGGTGATTGTACAATTCTCTTCTGGTGTTTCTGTGTCTTTAGGGGTTTGGAGGACCTGAGTGATCGGGTCCTACATCTCGGGGGATGTGTACAGGATATTTCTGCAGGTGACTCCAGTGATTGGTCAGATTTGGTGCCTCGGATCACGAGTGTCCAGCCATTACTTGGGTCGTCTTTGGGCCTCAGTCTTTAGTCGTGCAGCTCCTGGACCCGGACAATTTATTTCAGGAATTGAAGTTCTTCAGCCAAGAGTTTAATTCCTTCGAGCCAATCCAACATGTGGAACAGGTCAGTATGGAAGTCCCGAGACAGCGCCGGTACCGGTTCAGGTTTCCTTTTGGGTCCAATACAACTGTTGATGGTCCCCCAGCTGATAACACCCACCTGAACGGGAAAGGAATGAAATCAGTACAAACCAGAACTTGTGCTCCTCCTGATCCCCACATTTATTGTAGAGCCTCGATCTTACATGAAACGGGCATGAAGAGGGAATAACAAAACTCACTAAATATAAGAACCTGGGATTATATCCAGTGTATATTGTACAGAAATCCCCCTTTTCTATACCCAGGCTCTTGGGTTGTGGGCTCACCCGTGCTGCTCTGCCCCCACCAGCACGTCTCACCTGGCCCGGCTCCCGGCTCGCTCCCCTCCCCGCTGCGCGCGCGTCCCCGACTGCTAGGGCGCGTGCGCGGCTCCTTCTCCAGATTTAAAGGGCCAGCGCGCCATTAATTGGCGCTGGCCATATTGCCCAATTCTATATAAGCCTGCCTCTTCCTGTAAGCCCTGCCGGATCTTTGTGCCTCACAGCCTGAGAGAAAGCTTTACTGCGATTAGCCTGCGTTCCTGTGTCTCCTGCGTTCCTGTGTCTCCTGCGTTCCTGACTCCCTCCGTGTTCCTGTGTTACCTGACCTCCTCCGTGTTCCTTTGTTACCTGATCTCCTCCGTGTTCCTGTGTACCAGTGTTCCTCCGTGTTGCTGCCGTGTGTGCTGTGTTCCTGTACCCTTCTGCTTGGATCTCCTGTTGCTGACCCCGGATTGGACTCTGACGTTGCATTTCTGCCGCCTGCCCTGACCCTGTGCCTGGACTTTGACCACGAGATTGATTGCAGTTCTTGTACCTCAACCTTTCACCGTTCACGCCGTTCACGCCCGAGGAACAACCTGGTGGCACCACGCCGCAGCTTGTCTAACCCGCTTTGCGGCGGGCTCTGGTGAAAACCGGGTACCACTTAGACTCCGGTCCCAGGTAGTGGCTTGAGTCATCGTCTGCAGTGGTCCAGAGGATCCACAACCCTCAAGCCTGACAATGTTCCACCATATCCCATCCTTGGGTAAAGCCAAGTGTTGTCTGGGTGACCCGTGTCACAGAACATGGCTGACAGGAAGTAACTTTTCCACCTATTTCCTGTCGGCCATGTTTTTTCCCTCAGGACCTTGGAGTTGTCTGAAGCACAGATAGAAGCCCCTCACCAGAGGAACATTCACCACATGTCCTGATAATTAGGGAGACATAGAGCACATGCTGGAGGTGTAAGGAGGAGGCGCCTCAGCTTGAGGCATCGTCCATGTACTGCGCAGACCATGAGAAGAAGACAATCCATGGTTTTCCTATCTCCATTTAGTTTTTTGTTGCTGTTTCTTGTATAAACAGCCGTAAAACTACAAGACAATGAGAGGAGTCACTTACCTGAACGTAGCGTTGTTTGTACTGCACGATAAGAGGACCCCCCGAGTCACCTGGAGGAAGAAGACATGGGGGACACTTGTCAGGGCTCGGAAATATATGAGCATTCTGATGTCACAGTGAGGCAGTGTGCTGTAATAATTGGCTCTGTGATGTCATTATTGGCCCTGTGATGTCATTATTGGCAGTGTGATGGATGATTTTTTTTTGTGGGTCCGAAGGACTCTCAGGATTGCTTGAGACTATTGAACCTGTTCCGTCACTTGGCAGAGTTCTTCGGCGTTCCTTTGTCGGCAGAGAAGACTGAGGGTCCCACTCAATGGTTGACCTTTTTGGGTATTTTAATTGACTCAGAGAACATGACTCTCAGCCTCCCTGCCGATAAATTGGAACGTTTGCGGGGTGACATTGACTTGTGCCTTTTGTCCGAAAAAGTGACCTTGCAGCATTTGCAGTCCAGTGGCTTTTGCTTGCAGAATTTTTCCCATGGGTAGAGTTTTTGCCAGGAGGTTGTCGATGGCTACAGCCGGTACTTCAAAGCCGTATCACCATATATGTTTGACGGCGGTTTTGAAAGACGATTTGCGGGTCTGGAGGTCCTTTTTGACTGATTATGCTGGTGTGTCGACATTTCTTGAGCACGAGATTGACAACGCTGACTTACAGTTATACAGACGCAGAAAGTACGGTCCGGGCCCTGAACGGTCTCACCTCCAGTTCTTTGCAGGTTCTAGCTCTGCTTAGGCATTTGGTTCTGCAATGTTTGCAGTTGAATATAGTCTTCAGGGCCAGGCATGTTCCTGGCGAGGTTAATGTGGTTGCTGATGTGTTATCTCGTTTCCAGCTGCAGCGGTTCAGGGATTTCCACCCCCTGGCAGACCCGGAGGGGTCCCCCTGCCCCCTCTTCCTGTGGGACCTGGTGGTGAACTGTTGACACCGTTGATCCAGTCATCGTTGGCAGAGAGCACCTGGAACAGCGATGCTAAGGCGTGGGGCGAGTGGTACAGCTTGCTGACGGAGGAACGAGGGGATCGGGTAACAGTAGCTAAGACCACTACACTGCGCTACCTGTCCTGCCTACGTTCGCAGGGTTTGTCAATCACCGCAGTTAAAAAGCGCGTTGCGGGGTTTCCTTTGTTTTTAAACTGTGGGGTATTCAGGATGTCACTAAAGATGTCCAGGTTCTTTTGCTGTTGCGGGGCTGGGGCAAGGAACCAATTCGCAGGGATTCCCGTAGACCTATTTCTTTTGCTTTGCTGCAACGCTTATGCGCGGTCGCTGTGGACGTATGCTCTTCACCTTTTGAGGTTTTATTGCTTCAGTGCAGTTTTGCGCTAGCTTTCATTTGTGCCATGTGAGTTAGCGAGTTAGTGGCTGCTTCCGGCCGAGCGCAGGCTAGTCTTGGGGAAGGAGACGTCCTGTTAGTCGGGGAGTTTGTCAAAGTGTATATTAAACAATCTAAGACAGACATATATGGCTCTGGGTGTTGGTTGTCGGTCGGGAAAGTGGGCGGCCCATTTTGTCCGGTTCAATTACTGAGTAGTTTTATTGCGCAACGCCCCACAGCTCAAGCCTTTTTGTGTCATCAGGATGGGTCCCCCCTGACCAAGTTTCAATTTACTTCACTGTTTAGGAGAGCTTTGTCCCTGGCGGGCGTTCCGGCAGCGGAGTTTGGGACCCATTCGTTCTGGATATGTGCTGCGACGATGGCGGGCGCTGCTGGGCTTTCAGATGGGGATATCATGCGCATTGGCAGATGGAAATCTGATTGTTTCAGGCGTTATGTTCGCCCAAACTTGTAGTTGGACTAATTGTTTTTTCTTCTTTAGGTTTCCCCCGGCCTAGGGTTTGGCTGGTCGGCCACTCTTATATATATTGGGCGGCTCGGCGGGCTGCAGTTCGGCCGGGAGGTTTAAACCTGGGTTTCACCAATGCGGACCTGTCTTAGAGGGGAATCAAGGGCCTGAAATGGCTTCAAGTCCTGCCTGAGGTGGTGGCGATCAGCAAGTCTTCCCCGGACCCGACGGTGCTTGTGGTGCATGCCGGAGGAAACGACATGTGTTCAACACGCCTGGCCGAGTTGATTTCAGTTATGAAGTTGGACTTTGAGCATTTCGCAGCCTTCTTCACGGACTTGGTGGTGGTATGGTCGCAGATCGTGCCACGAAGGATCTGGAATGGTGCCCTTAACCCCGACTCCATCAAAAGGGCGCGGCGTATGTTGAATATGAGGGTTGCATGCTTTGTTAGGTCCAGATGTGGTGTAGTGGTTCGGCACCGGCAGCTGGAAGGCGATAATGCAGGCCTCATAAGGGAGGGCGGCGTTCACCTCAATGATATCGGCCTTTCTGGGTTGCAGGACGCCATTGAGAGGGCCTTATTCCTCTTGTGTGGGGGTTACACTGTTCTCCTAGTGCAATGATGGCAAACCGAGTGCCCAAGCTACAACCAAAATCCACTTATTTACCATGAAGTGCCAACATGGCATTTTAAGCAGTAAATTATTGCTCCCTGTTTTTCTACATCTTTCAATCGTATCGGCCCCTGAGGCCACCAATAC
Organism: Engystomops pustulosus; assembly: GCF_040894005.1. Taxonomy (NCBI): domain Eukaryota; kingdom Metazoa; phylum Chordata; class Amphibia; order Anura; family Leptodactylidae; genus Engystomops; species Engystomops pustulosus. The sequence continues at coordinate 7,023 of NW_027285736.1, read as the reverse complement.
AGTTGAAAGAAGGTGGGTAAATTAAGACTCTCATTGTAGCTTCTCTCCAGGGTCTCTCTGTAGAGGAAGAATGAAAGGTCCAGCACTATGACCTTCAAAGATACCGCAGCCCTGTCCACACCTTCTCACTTTTCCTGCAGTTCCAAACAGCCAATAAAGTGTCGCTTTAAAATGGCGCTTCGAGCAGCTTCTCTTAAGTTGCCTGGGACTGCAGGAAGATTCAGTGGATTTTTCCTGTCGGTGAACTCTGTCCTGGGGTGATGGTCTGAGTGCCCACAGAAATGGCTCTGAGTGCCACCTCTGGCACCCGTGCCATGGGTTCGCCACCACTGTCCTAGTGGCCTGTGGTGGAATCTTGACCCTCTCAGCTGGTAGTTAAATCACCTGACAGAACAACTAGGACATGCCCCCGCGGAGGCAGGGCCAGGCATGCGAGTTGAATTTTAGGGAAAGGGTCCGGGTTCCCCCCACGGGTCGCTTATTTGTTATTGTACATAATAAAGCCGTGGCCGACCCCCAGTCTTATATCCCAAAATGTGTTGTGTTTTGGTTTTTTTGGGAAGGGGTAACAGGGTGCATTTTGGTGGGTAAATCATTAATACGGTCAGTCTTATTGGCCCTGTGATGTCATTATTGGCCCTGTGATGTCATTATAGGCAGTGTGATGTCATTATTGGCCCTGTGATGTCATTATTGGCAGTGTGATGTCATTATTGGCAGTGTGATGTCATTATTGGCAGTGTGATGTCATTATTGGCAGTGTGATGAAATTATAGTCAGTGTGATGTCATTATAGTCAGTGTGATGTCATTATTGGCAGTGTGATGTCATTATTGGCAGTGTGATGTCATTATTGGCAGTGTGATGTCATTATTGGCAGTGTGATGTCATTATTGTTAGTGTGATGTCATTATTGGCAGTGTGATGTAATTATTGGCCCTGTGATGTCATTATTGGCCCTGTGATGTCATTATAGGCAGTGTGATGTCATTATTGGCCCTGTGATGTCATTATTGGCAGTGTGATGTCATTATTGGCAGTGTGATGAAATTATAGTCAGTGTGATGTCATTATAGTCAGTGTGATGTCATTATTGGCAGTGTGATGTCATTATTGGCAGTGTGATGTCATTATTGGCCCTGTGATGTCATTATAGGCAGTGTGATGTCATTATTGGCAGTGTGATGTCATTATAGTCAGTGTGATGTCATTATAGGCAGTGTGATGTCATTATTGGCCCTGTGATGTCATTATTGGCACTGTGATGTCATTATTGGCCGCGTGATGTCATTATAGGCAGTGTGATGTCATTATTGGCAGTGTGATGTCATTATTGGCCCTGTGATGTCATTATTGCCAGTGTGATGTCATTATAGGCAGTGTGATGTCATTATAGGCAGTGTGATGTCATTATAGGCAGTGTGATGTCATTATTGGCAGTGTGATGTCATTATTGGCAGTGTGATGTCATTATTGGCCCTGTGATGTCATTATTGGCAGTGTGATGTCATTATAGGCAGTGTGATGTCATTATAGGCAGTGTGATGTCATTATTGGCCCTGTGATGTCATTATTGGCCCTGTGATGTCATTATAGGCAGTGTGATGTCATTATTGGCCCTGTGATGTCATTATAGTCAGTGTGATGTCATTATTGGCAGTGTGATGTCATTATTGGCAGTGTGATGTCATTATTGGCCCTGTGATGTCATTATAGTCAGTGTGATGTCATTATTGGCAGTGTGATGTCATTATTGGCAGTGTGATGTCATTATTGGCCCTGTGATGTCATTATTGGCCCTGTGATGTCATTATTGGCCCTGTGATGTCATTATAGTCAGTGTGATGTCATTATAGTCAGTGTGATGTCATTATTGGCAGTGTGATGTCATTATTGGCCCTGTGATGTCATTATAGGCAGTGTGATGTCATTATAGGCAGTGTGATGTCTTTATTGGCAGTGTGATGTCATTATTGGCAGTGTGATGTCATTATAGTCAGTGTGATGTCATTATTGCCAGTGTGATGTCATTATTGCCAGTGTGATGTCATTATTGCCAGTGTGATGTCATTATAGGCAGTGTGATGTCATTATAGGCAGTGTGATGTCATTATAGGCAGTGTGATGTCATTATTGGCCGTGTGATGTCATTATTGGCAGTGTGATGTCATTATAGGCAGTGTGATGTCATTATTGGCCGTGTGATGTCATTATTGGCAGTGTGATGTCATTATAGGCAGTGTGATGTCATTATTGGCCGTGTGATGTCATTATAGGCAGTGTGATGTCATTATAGGCAGTGTGATGTCATTATTGGCCGTGTGATGTCATTATTGGCAGTGTGATGTCATTATTGGCAGTGTGATGTCATTATTGGCCCTGTGATGTCATTTTAGGCAGTGTGATGTCATTATTGGCAGTGTGATGTCATTATTGGCAGTGTGATGTCATTATTGGCCGTGTGATGTCATTATTGGCCCTGTGATGTCATTTTAGGCAGTGTGATGTCATTATTGGCAGTGTGATGTCATTATTGGCCGTGTGATGTCATTATTGGCCGTGTGATGTCATTATTGGCCGTGTGATGTCTTTATTGGCCGTGTGATGTCTTTATTGGCAGTGTGATGTCATTATTGGCCCTGTGATGTCATTATTGGCCCTGTGATGTCATTATTGGCCCTGTGATGTCATTATTGGCAGTGTGATGTCATTATTGGCAGTGTGATGTCATTATTGGCCCTGTGATGTCATTATTGGCCGTGTGATGTCATTATTGGCCGTGTGATGTCATTATTGGCCCTGTGATGTCATTATTGGCCGTGTGATGTCATTATTGGCCGTGTGATGTCATTATTGGCAGTGTGATGTCATTATAGGCAGTGTGATGTCATTATTGCCCGTGTGATGTCATTATTGGCCGTGTGATGTCATTATTGGCAGTGTGATGTCATTATTGGCTCCGTGATGTCATTATTGGCTCTGTGATGTCATTATAGGCAGTGTGATGTCATTATAGGCAGTGTGATGTCATTATAGGCAGTGTGATGTCATTATAGGCAGTGTGATGTCATTATTGGCAGTGTGATGTTATTATTGGCAGTGTGATGTCATTATTGGCCCTGTGATGTCTTTATTGGCCCTGTGATGTCATTTTTTGCACTGTGATGTCATTATTGGCCTTGTGATGTCATTATTGGCAGTGTGATGTCATTATTGGCAGTGTGATGTCATTATTGGCAGTGTGATGTCATTATTGGCCTGTGATGTCATTATTGGCCCTGTGATGTCATTATTGGCCCTGTGATGTCATTATTGGCCCTGTGATGTCATTATTGGCCCTGTGATGTCATTATTGGCAGTGTGATGTCATTATTGCCAGTGTGATGTCATTATTGGCCCTGTGATGTCATTATTGCCAGTGTGATGTCATTATTGGCCCTGTGATGTCATTATTGGCAGTGTGATATCATTATTGGCCCTGTGATGTCATTATTGGCAGTGTGATGTCATTATTGCCAGTGTGATGTCATTATTGCCAGTGTGATGTCATTATAGGCAGTGTGATGTCATTATTGGCCCTGTGATGTCATTATAGGCAGTGTGATGTCATTATTGGCCCTGTGATGTCATTATAGGCAGTGTGATGTCATTATAGGCAGTGTGATATCATTATAGGCAGTGTGATGTCATTATTGGCAGTGTGATGTCATTATTGGCACTGTGATGTCATTATTGGCAGTGTGGTGTCATTATTGGCAGTGTGATGTCATTATTGGCAGTGTGGTGTCATTATTGGCAGTGTGGTGTCATTATTGGCAGTGTGATGTCATTATTGGCAGTGGGATGTCATTATTTGCACTGTGGTGTCATTATTGGCAGTGTGGTGTCATTATTGGCAGTGTGATGTCATTATTGGCAGTGTGATGTCATTATTGGCAGTGTGATGTCATTATTGGCAGTGTGATATCATTATAGGCAGTGTGATGTCATTATTGGCAGTGTGATGTCATTATTGGCAGTGTGATGTCATTATAGGCAGTGTGATGTCATTATTGGCCCTGTGATGTCATTATAGGCAGTGTGATGTCATTATTGGCCCTGTGATGTCATTATAGGCAGTGTGATGTCATTATAGGCAGTGTGATATCATTATAGGCAGTGTGATGTCATTATTGGCAGTGTGATGTCATTATTGGCACTGTGATGTCATTATTGGCAGTGTGGTGTCATTATTGGCAGTGTGATGTCATTATTGGCAGTGTGATGTCATTATTGGCAGTGTGGTGTCATTATTGGCAGTGTGATGTCATTATTGGCAGTGGGATGTCATTATTTGCACTGTGATGTCATTATTGGCCTTGTGATGTCATTATTGGCCCTGTGATGTCATTATTGGCAGTGGGATGTCATTATTGGCCCTGTGATGTCATTATTGGCCCTATGATGTCATTATTGGCCCTGTGATGTCATTATTGGCCATGTGATGTCATTATTGGCCCTGTGATGTCATTATTGCCACTTTGGTGTCATTATTGGCCGTGTGATGTAATTATTGGCCCTGTGATGTCATTATTGGCCCTGTGATGTCATTATTGGCCCTGTGATGTCATTATTGGCCGTGTGATGTCATTATTGGCCGTGTGATGTCATTATTGGCAGTGTGATGTCATATATAATGTCATGATAAATCACAGTGGACGTTGTTTTCTCATAATTGTGAATAATGAATGAGATATAAGGAGGGAAGATAAATAACTTACCTTTGCAGGTTTGTGGATCCACATAAGGTTGTACACCCCCAGTACATAAGAAATTCTCAGTGATGGCGTCCGTGATGTCCGGAATATCTTTAAACTTTTCTATCTTCTTTGTGTCTTCTAGACAGGCGTTCCTCTGTGATAGAGAAGGGGACAAGGGGCGTCACTACAGGGGGAGCAGCCATAGTGGCTGCAAAGGGGCCCACAGAGTATAATATGTATATAACCCCCAAATAATCCACAGACACAGCTCAGCCCGGTCCCAGGTAAGAAATATTGTTGGAGGGGGAGGGAACAGCAGGCAGCGACCCAAAATTAATTACGAGAGCACGCAGATTCACAACACTGCGCTCTGCCTGCACACACTGCAGTCCCTGAGTAGTGAATGGGGAGCCCTTGATGGTATTTAGGGACCAAACGGAGAACACGTTGTGCAAAAGTAACTCACGGTTCTTTATTCAACCAACTGCAGGCAACGTGCCAAATGATGTTGTACAGATGCCGGATTACTGGAGTGGTCATGGAGAGTGATCCTCAGGAGTTGTCTCACCAGCCTGGTAGTAGGTGCAGGCTGGGGGTGGCTGTGTCCAGGTATGGAAGCTGCAGCTTTGTCCTGGGTGTTCTGTGTGAGGCACACGCTTCGGTGGATCATCTCCTAGGTGTAATCTCCTAGAGAGCTGGATCCCAAGAGAGCTTCCTGTCCAGGGGTTTTGTTACTCCCTGGTCAGGTGGTCTCACTCTCCAATCACACTCCAGCTTACAATAAAGCATATAACTGGATAACATATATTAAACACAGATTTAACCCTTGCCTGTTCAGGCAGAATCTACCTGCTGAGTGCCTAAGACCTATGGCATTCTCCTTTTGAGCTGATTAGACTCACTTAGAGGGGTTCTAGAGGTAGAGGGCCTCATTCGCAAGCACTCCCTTGCCTATACATCGGCATTGGTGTTGCACATGTTATACTGCGTGAACACGCCCCCTGGATTATACAGGGTGCACATGCTCCGTATATAAGGTGTGTATCTATGATATGTATGTATATATGCTGTATGTGTGTATACTGTTTGTATATGTGTATGTATATTCTGTGTATCTACTGTATGTGTGTATACTGTGTGTATATGCTGTATGTGTGTATACTGTGTGTATATGCTGTATGTGTGTATATGCTGTGTATATGCTGCATGTGATTGTCTATCTCCTGTATGTGTGTATATAGATATCAGGGAACTATGATTTGCAATGTTTCTTGTCGTTATCCATTCTCCTTACCTTGTCTCCGCGCTTTATGGTCACATTCATTCGCTCAAATTTATATCTGGTTTCCTCTGCAACAAACATGGCTTTCACCAATTCCGAATCAAGGACTGTATTTTCTAAAAAATATGATATATAAAGGGTTAAAGAACATTTAGCTGGTACATAGGTCATATAACTACATTTCTATGGATATCAACTGCACCTGAACTATAGACATAGGAATATTGTCTCCAGGAAGCCACCACTAGGGGGAGCTCATGATTGTCCTTAGTAAAGGGATTGTCCCAGGATAGTAACTGGTTTATACAGGTTTGGTGTTACGAGTCTGATTGCTTGGATCCCCACTAGTACAAAAATGGCGTCTTCTTTCCCGAATTTCAAGTGATGGAGTCTCAGGCGGAAATATCTCAGTCCAGTCACATCACACAGACATGAATGGAGCAGTAGAGCCCATATATACGGGGCCCTCATACCTGTGATCAGGGGCCACAGCAGATAAACCCACAGCTGTGGGACATAAGTGCAACACCCCTGCTGATGCAAATAGTTAGGTAGGTGGTGTGAAAGTGTCCCTCTCCATGTCAGAAGCTGCAGCATGAGAGACTTAGTACTTACAGCCTGTGAATACTGTCTGGGAAGGCAACAGTTAACTATGTGTAAGTTATTAACCAATGTGTTGGCTGTATTGCAAACTGGACTATGATTGGAGAGGAGCTACCACCTGACCAGGGGGAGTATAAAACCCCTGTGCAAGGGAAGCACAGGCCTCTAGACTGCATGGTCTGTCTACAGAGACAAAGTGAAGGGAAAGAAGTGTCAGTACTGATACTTATCCTAATCCCAGGACCAGAGTCATACACCCAGTGCTGGAGTGCCGACACACGTGTCCTACCACCGGAAAGGAGCATCGCTGATCCCGGCTGAGCACCTTCTGCCTGCCAGATGTCTGGAAAAAGGATCATTGTGCACCAGAACGGTCCTATCACCGCGAATGATCCTGAG
>NW_027285735.1:0-27849 GCF_040894005.1 Engystomops pustulosus | reverse complement strand
TTTTGTGACTATACATATATAGCACAAAAATGATAATAATAGATAATTAAAGTGTCCACCGTCAATTGATATTAATATTATGAAAATATATATATATATCTCAGTGATCTCCAAAATTACATAAAGTGCAAAGTCTATATAAAGTGCTAATTACAAAGTGCCATGTGCAATTTCATAGGTCGTACACACACATATAAAAGTATATACAGACAAACAAACAATTTTTAGAAAAATATACTTCACCCCATATCCAAATATTTATCCCATTTGAAAGAAAGGGATATTAATCTCCCTATCTTTTTCAAAAAAGTGCAAATAATAGTGCAACCAATTAACTATTACCTTCCATCTCTTAACCCTTTGGGGTTAAATATTCTCTCTTTAAATAACTACTATATACAATGAAATGCTACATTTTTCTTAAAAGTTATATAGTGAGGTGGGCAGCATACCCAGACCATTTTTTGGATATCCTCCATTTAACATCCATTGTAATTGTAATTTTAATATATCAATGAAATAAAAAACTATATGTAATTTTATCGGAGAATTGTTTGACTCCTTATTTTTTTTGTGGTATATAATATATTGGCAAAGGAGCGAGGGCAGCGACTGAACGGGTGACCGAGCTCACCACACAGATGACACCTGATCTGCTCACAGTTTGCGGCAAGATGACCAACCCTCATTACATGTTAAAACGGTCACTCTCTTGACCTCATTTTGACGGGACACCGCTTGCACAGCGAAATCCCGCCAGCCCGGCTCATTACGCTTCAGCTCATAATTCGACCAAAAGAGCTCAAGGCCCCGAACAAAGCTGATGTCAAAAATGGGTGTGCCATAGGTATGTATCAAGGCAAAGATGTCAACTGCCTTGAAGTTCATCTTCAGAAGGAGCTCTACTACTTTTGCCCTTGGAGAGCACGCATCACTGCCCCTCCAGCGAAGACGGACCACATTCCTACGAGTCCCCACTGGCCCGGCTGTCGGGAGAGACCACACAGTGTCTCCCCCTCTTTCCTCTCGGAAGGCTGACAGGCCAAACCTGTCTATCCAGAAGGATAAATCAACCTCCTGCCCCTCTACATTCATCGTTCTCTCTCCCCTTCTGAGGGCCTCCAGGAGTCGCCGTTGCAACATGCCGTCCCCAAAGTCTGGTGATGGGGAGGATACACCAGCAGCCCCAGCAGAGACACTCGCATAACTGCGCGTCTGAGATGCCGCCACCGGGGGGGCAGATGGACCAGCCCCCACTCACCCTACAGACCCACCACCTACAACAACATTACCACCACCATTCACACCACTATTCACACTACAAGATGGTACACTAGCTTCCACACACATAGTGGCTGGACCAGCTGCAGTCTTTGCCGCAGGGGATAGGACCATCTCCCCAGGACAGGCGGCCGACCCCTGGCTTGAGACAGTCCCATCCAGTCCAGCGTCCTTTTGTTTTCCTCCAGGAGGATCGGGTCCCTTTGCCCCAACTGCCCCTTCACACAGCGGCAACCGCTTAGCAGCTGCCACAGGTTCCAGGGCAGCCGGAGCACTCACAGCGGGCTCTAGTGCCAGGCCGCCCCCCCCCTCACTGAGGGACGGACCTGAACACCAGAACATGCCGTGCCCGCCGCCGGGCCGCCCTCACTGTTCGGCCTCATTGCCGATGTCTGCCCCACGCCACCTTTGCTACCACAAGCAGAGATGACGTCTGTTGCCATTAGTGATGCCACAGGTTTTATTTTCCCACTCCCTTGCTCAGGGTCCACAACAGAACTCGAGCTGGGGCGGGAAGGTGGACTCGCACAATGGGCTTTCCCTGCCGCTGGTGGGGGTGCACAGGGTGGGGTACATAAACAAGTCTCACCTCCTCTCTGGCCGAGATCTTCTTAGCCTTGGTCTTTATTTTCATCTCCGGTCCCAGTTCATCACCAAACGCCATGTTCTCCATATGGACCGGAGACTCGAGGAGGCGAATCTGCGCCATCAGCCTCCCACCCTGGCCGCTGGTGTCATCTTCCCCCTCACCAGCAGAGCTGGAGTCTGATGGTAGAGCCACCTGCTCTGCAGTGGGCCCGCTGTACCGAGTCTGCTGATGTTGCTGCAGACTATCAGATGGACACTGCTGATGTTCTGGTGCAGTCTCTTCCACCTCCTCCTCATCCACCTGCGACTGGAGGCCCCTCAGTCTCCGGGTTTTCTCCTCCTCCATGGCCCGGAACCGGTCATCGTTTTCCATCTTCTCTCTGAAGGGGCCGCTGTGCTGCAGGACGATGGTCTTCCTTCCCTCCAGAGAGTTGATGTTTTTCTTTAGCCGCTTTACAATCTCCGCTAGCTCCACCTTGCTGGTCCTGGTCGCTGTAGCCATCTTTGCCCGGATCTCTCGCAGCTCCTCCCGGAGCCACCACAAGGTCTTACTGGTTTCCTCATACTCACGGAGGTTCTCCACAATGCGGGTGCTATAGGTGACATCAGGCTCCCGGGCCTTGCGCACCCACCAGTCCTGGTCACCCCCGTGAGTACTTAGCTGTGAGGCTGCTCCAGAAGGAGCGCTGCTGGGTCCTGCCACCTCACCTCCACCTGGGGCCTTTCGGCGTCAACGGTTTTCTGGCTGCGACCCACGTGGAGCTGCTGCTCCGATCTTCTCACTGCTGCTGGCTTGGCCGGTTGCTGCTTCTCTCCAGCTCCCGCCGGCCTAGTCCAGGAACTGGAGGCCTTGGACTGGCGTCCGCTGCTCATTCCCAGGACCTGCACTCTCCCTGGGGAGAAAATACAGGCCCTGGCTGCTCTGGGATCTCCTGGCTCTCACTCACACACAGAGCACCTGGAGCTGCAATCAGAACCAGAACCACACCCACAGGCTGAGCACTTCCTTCTCCTGTATAGATGGGCAGTGCACAGTACTACTTCTCCTGTATATATACAGTGCACAGTACTACTTCTCCTGTATATATACAGTGCACAGTACTACTTCTCCTGTGTATATATACAGTGCACAGTACTACTTCTCCTGTATATATACAGTGCACAGTACTACTTCTCCTGTATATATGGGCAGTGCACAGTACTACTTCTCCTGTATATATGGGCAGTGCACAGTACTACTTCTCCTGTATATATGGACAGTGCACAGTACTACTTCTCCTGTATATATACAGTGCACAGTACTACTTCTCCTGTATAGATGGACAGTGCACAGTACTACTTCTCCTGTATATATACAGTGCACAGTACTACTTCTCCTGTATATATACAGTGCACAGTACTACTTCTCCTGTATATATACAGTGCACAGTACTACTTCTCCTGTATATATACATAGCTCCCAACCGTCCCGATTTTGACGGGACTTTCCCGTTTTTCTTACCTCTGCCCCGCGTCACGGGCAGCTATGAGATTGTCACGGATTCTCCCCCCAGGTCCCGCTGTGTCCGCATAGTAAATACTTTGAAAGTCTGAACTCACAGTACAGAATGGCTTCTACAGACATCGGGAGGGAATCCTTTTCAGAGAAGTGTCGGGCTTAGCGGAGAGCAGGGTCCACGTCATCAGCTTCAGATCAGCATCTGTCCATATATGGTCACTGCATCTCCTAGGGTTCCCCAGAGCAGACATCGGGAGGGAATCCTTTTCAGAGAAGTGTCGGGTTAGCGGAGAGAGCAGGGACCACGTCATCAGGTCAGATCACCATCTGTCCATATATGGTCAGTGCATCTCCTAGGGTTCCCCAGAGCAGACATCGGGAGGGAATCCTTTTCAGAGAAGTGTCGGGTTAGCGGAGAGAGCAGGGACCACGTCATCAGGTCAGATCACCATCTGTCCATATATGGTCAGTGCATCTCCTAGGGTTCCCCAGAGCAGACATCGGGCAGGGAATCCTTTTCAGAGAAGTGTCGGCTTAGCAGAGAGCAGGGACCACGTCATCAGGTCAGATCAGCATCTGTCCATATATGGTCACTGCATCTCCTAGGGTTCCCCAGAGCAGACATCGGGAGGGAATCCTTTTCAGAGAAGTGTCGGCTTAGCGGAGAGCAGGGACCACGTCATCAGGTCAGATCACCATCTGTCCATATATGGTCACTGCATCTCCTAGGGTTCCCCAGAGCAGACATCGGGAGGGAATCCTTTTCAGAGAAGTGTCGGCTTAGCGGAGAGCAGGGACCACGTCATCAGGTCAGATCACCATCTGTCCATATATGGTCAGTGCATCTCCTAGGGTTCCCCAGAGCAGACATCGGGCAGGGAATCCTTTTCAGAGAAGTGTCAGCTTAGCAGAGAGAGCAGGGACCACGTCATCAGCTTCAGATCAGCATCTGTCCATATATGGTCACTGCATCTCCTAGGGTTCCCCAGAGCAGACATCGGGAGGGAATCCTTTTCAGAGAAGTGTCGGCTTAGCGGAGAGCAGGGACCACGTCATCAGGTCAGATCACCATCTGTCCATATATGGTCACTGCATCTCCTAGGGTTCCCCAGAGCAGACATCGGGAGGGAATCCTTTTCAGAGAAGTGTCGGCTTAGCGGAGAGCAGGGACCACGTCATCAGGTCAGATCACCATCTGTCCATATATGGTCAGTGCATCTCCTAGGGTTCCCCAGAGCAGACATCGGGCAGGGAATCCTTTTCAGAGAAGTGTCAGCTTAGCAGAGAGAGCAGGGACCACGTCATCAGCTTCAGATCAGCATCTGTCCATATATGGTCACTGCATCTCCTAGGGTTCCCCAGAGCAGACATCGGGAGGGAATCCTTTTCAGAGAAGTGTCGGGTTAGCAGAGAGCAGGGACCACGTCATCAGGTCAGATCAGCATCTGTCCATATATGGTCACTGCATCTCCTAGGGTTCCCCAGAGCAGACATCGGGAGGGAATCCTTTTCAGAGAAGTGTCGGCTTAGTGGAGAGAGCAGGGACCACGTCATCAGGTCAGATCAGCATCTGTCCATATATGGTCTCCAGGGCTTCCCCAGACACAAGCTATTTATATAATTAAATTACATAAAGTTTTGGCCAGGCTGAGATTCGAACCTGGGACCCTCTGCACCATAGACAGGAGCCTAACTAACTGAGCTATAAGCCCAGTGATACACAGCTGAGGATTTCTGGTAACTAAGAAGTGTTATCTGCCATTTACACTGTGACACAGACTAATGCACTGATATATAGAGAGGGATCTTCTCAGAGATTATTATTGTCATTATTGAGACTATTATTATTATTATTATAAATTTTATTATTTTTATTATTATGGAGATGATTATTAATAATGGTAAAAATAATAATAATCATCTCCATAATAATAATAATAGTCTCAATAACTACAATAACCTCTGAGAAGATCCCTCCCTATATACCAAGGCATTAAATCTGTGTCATAGTTCTTAGTTACCATTATCTACCCCTAGATAATCACAGAGGTTATAGGTCAGTTGGTTGAGGCGCTGTGTTATTATTGTACATGGACACTGCAGGTTCTGTGTTCAAATCCCAATGAGGATAATTTTTTTTTTTTTAATTGAGATGATTTTTATTATTATAATATGGCTAAAATTTGGGCGTGGCCAGGGAGTGATTGGGGGTGTGGCTTAGGGGGATCGCCGCAGCACGCTACGCGTGCCGCCATTTTGTCCCTCTTTCCCTTTCACAAATGTTGGGAGGTATGTATATACAGTGCACAGTACTACTTCTCCTGTATATATACAGTGCCCAGTACTACTTCTCCTGTATATATGGACAGTGCACAGTACTACTTCTCCTGTATATATACAGTGCCCAGTACTACTTCTCCTGTATATATGGGCAGTGCACAGTACTACTTCTCCTGTATATATACAGTGCACAGTACTACTTCTCCTGTATATATACAGTGCACAGTACTACTTCTCCTGTATATATACAGTGCACAGTACTACTTCTCCTGTATATATACAGTGCACAGTACTACTTCTCCTGTGTATATATACAGTGCACAGTACTACTTCTCCTGTATATATACAGTGCACAGTACTACTTCTCCTGTATATATACAGTGCACAGTACTACTTCCCCTGTATATATACAGTGCACAGTACTACTTCCCCTGTACATATATACAGTGCACAGTACTACTTCTCCTGTGTATATATACAGTGCACAGTACTACTTCTCCTGTATATATACAGTGCACAGTACTACTTCTCCTGTATATATACAGTGCACAGTACTACTTCCCCTGTATATATACAGTGCACAGTACTACTTCCCCTGTATATATATACAGTGCACAGTACTACTTCTCCTGTATATATACAGTGCACAGTACTACTTCTCCTGTATATATATACAGTGCACAGTACTACTTCTCCTGTATATATATATACAGTGCATAGTACTACTTCTCCTGTATATATATACAGTGCACAGTACTACTTCTCCTGTATATATACAGTGCACAGTACTACTTCTCCTGTAAATATATACACTGCACAGTACTACTTCTCCTGTATATATATATACAGTGCATAGTACTACTTCTCCTGTATATATATACAGTGCACAGTACTACTTCTCCTGTATATATACAGTGCACAGTACTACTTCTCCTGTATATATTTATATAGTGCATAGTACTACTTCTCCTGTAAATATATACACTGCACAGTACTACTTCTCCTGTATATATATACAGTGCACAGTACTACTTCTCCTGTATATATACAGTGCACAGTACTACTTCTCCTGTATATATACAGTGCACAGTACTACTTCTCCTGTATATATACAGTGCACAGTACTACTTCCCCTGTATGTATACAGTGCACAGTACTACTTCTCCTGTATATATACAGTGCACAGTACTACTTCTCCTGTATATATGGACAGTGCACAGTACTACTTCTCCTGTATATATGGGCAGTGCACAGTACTACTTCTCCTGTATATATGGGCAGTGCACAGTACTACTTCCCCTGTATATATATGCAGTGCACAGTACTACTTCTCCTGTATATATACAGTGCACAGTACTACTTCTCCTGTATATATACAGTGCACAGTACTACTTCTCCTGTATATATGGGCAGTGCACAGTACTACTTCTCCTGTATATATACAGTGCACGGTACTACTTCTCCTGTATATATACAGTGCACAGTACTACTTCTCCTGTATATATACAGTGCACAGTACTACTTCTCCTGTATATATGGGCAGTGCACAGTACTACTACTCCTGTATATATGGGCAGTGCACAGTACTACTTCCCCTGTATATATATACAGTGCACAGTACTACTTCTCCTGTATATATACAGTGCACAGTACTACTTCTCCTGTATATATACAGTGCACAGTACTACTTCTCCTGTATATATGGGCAGTGCACAGTACTACTTCTCCTGTATATATATATACAGTGCACAGTACTACTTCTCCTGTATATATACAGTGCACAGTACTACTTCTCCTGTATATATACAGTGCACAGTACTACTTCTCCTGTATATATACAGTGCACAGTACTACTTCTCCTGTATATATACAGTGCACAGTACTACTTCTCCTGTATATATGGGCAGTGCACAGTACTACTTCTCCTGTATATATACAGTGCACAGTACTACTTCTCCTGTATATATACAGTGCACAGTACTACTTCTCCTGTATATATGGGCAGTGCACAGTACTACTTCCCCTGTATATATGGGCAGTGCACAGTACTACTTCCCCTGTATATATGGGCAGTGCACAGTACTACTCCTGTATATATGGGCAGTGCACAGTACTACTTCCCCTGTATATATATATATACAGTGCACAGTACTACTTCTCCTGTATATATACAGTGCACAGTACTACTTCTCCTGTATATATAGTGCACAGTACTACTTCTCCAGTATATATACAGTGCACAGTACTATTTCTCCTGTATATATACAGTGCACAGTACTACTTCTCCTGTATATATAGTGCACAGTACTACTTCTCCTGTATATATGGGCAGTGCACAGTACTACTTCTCCTGTATATATACAGTGCACAGTACTACTTCTCCTGTATATATACAGTGCACAGTACTACTTCTCCTGTATATATACAGTGCACAGTACTACTTCTCCTGTATATATACAGTGCACAGTACTACTTCTCCTGTATACATGGGCAGTGCACAGTACTACTTCTCCTGTATATATGGGCAGTGCACAGTACTACTTCCCCTGTATATATACAGTGCACAGTACTACTTCCCCTGTATATATACAGTGCACAGTACTACTTCTCCTGTATATATAAAGTGCACAGTACTACTTCTCCTGTATATATACAGTGCACAGTACTACTTCTCCTGTATATATGGGCAGTGCACAGTACTACTTCTCCTGTATATATATACAGTGCACAGTACTACTTCTCCTGTATATATACAGTGCACAGTAATACTTCTCCTGTATATATATACAGTGCACAGTACTACTTCTCCTGTATACATGGGCAGTGCACAGTACTACTTCTCCTGTATATATACAGTGCACAGTACTACATCTCCTGTATATATATACAGTGCACAGTATTACTTCTCCTGTATATATGGACAGTGCACAGTACTACTTCTCCTGTATATATATACAGTGCACAGTACTACTTCTCCTGTATATATACAGTGCACAGTACTACTTCTCCTGTATATATACAGTGCACAGTACTACCTCTCCTGTATACATGGGCAGTGCACAGTACTACTTCTCCTGTATATATACAGTGCACAGTACTACTTCTCCTGTATATATATATACAGTGCACAGTACTACTTCTCCTGTATATATACAGTGCACAGTACTACTTCTCCTGTATACATGGGCAGTGCACAGTACTACTTCTCCTGTATACATGGGCAGTGCACAGTACTACTTCTCCTGTATATATACAGTGCACAGTACTACTTCTCCTGTATATATATATATACAGTGCACAGTACTACTTCTCCTGTATATATACAGTGCACAGTACTACTTCTCCTGTATATATATACAGTGCACAGTACTACTTCCCCTGTATATATGGACGGTGCACAGTACTACTTCTCCTGTATATATATACAGTGCACAGTACTACTTTCCCTGTATATACGGACAGTGCACAGTACTACTTCTCCTGTATACATGGGCAGTGCACAGTACTACTTCTCCTGTATATATACAGTGCACAGTACTACTTCTCCTGTATATATATATACAGTGCACAGTACTACTTCTCCTGTATATATACAGTGCACAGTACTACTTCTCCTGTATATATACAGTGCACAGTACTACTTCTCCTGTATACATGGGCAGTGCACAGTACTACTTCTCCTGTATATATACAGTGCACAGTACTACTTCTCCTGTATATATATATACAGTGCACAGTACTACTTCTCCTGTATATATACAGTGCACAGTACTACTTCTCCTGTATATATATACAGTGCACAGTACTACTTCCCCTGTATATATGGACGGTGCACAGTACTACTTCTCCTGTATATATATACAGTGCACAGTACTACTTTCCCTGTATATACGGACAGTGCACAGTACTACTTCTCCTGTATATATACAGTGCACAGTACTACTTCTCCTGTATACATGGGCAGTGCACAGTACTACTTCTCCTGTATATATGGGCAGTGCACAGTACTACTTCTCCTGTATATATATATACAGTGCACAGTACTACTTCCCCTGTATATATATACAGTGCACAGTACTACTTCCCCTGTATATATACAGTGCACAGTACTACTTCTCCTGTATATATATACAGTGCACAGTACTACTTCTCCTGTATATATATACAGTGCACAGTACTACTTCTCCTGTATATATATACAGTGCACAGTATTACTTCTCCTGTATATATGGACAGTGCACAGTACTACTTCTCCTGTATATATATACAGTGCACAGTACTACTTCTCCTGTATATATACAGTGCACAGTACTACTTCTCCTGTATATATATACAGTGCACAGTACTACTTCTCCTGTATATATGGGCAGTGCACAGTACTACTTCTCCTGTATATATACAGTGCACAGTACTACTTCTCCTGTATATATACACAGTGCACAGTACTACTTCTCCTGTATATATATACAGTGCACAGTACTACTTCTCCTGTATATATATATACAGTGCACAGTACTACTTCTCCTGTATATATATACAGTGCACAGTACTACTTCTCCTGTATATATATACAGTGCACAGTACTACTTCTCCTGTATATATACAGTGCACAGTACTACTTCTCCTGTATATATACAGTGCACAGTACTACTTCTCCTGTATATATATACAGTGCACAGTACTACTTCTCCTGTATATATACAGTGCACAGTACTACTTCTCCTGTATATATACAGTGCACAGTACTACTTCTCATGTGTATATATATACAGTGCACAGTACTACTTCTCCTGTATATATGGGCAGTGCACAGTACTACTTCTCCTGTATATATACAGTGCACAGTACTACTTCTCCTGTATATATACAGTGCACAGTACTACTTCTCCTGTATATATGGGCAGTGCACAGTACTACTTCTCCTGTATATATATACAGTGCACAGTACTACTTCTCCTGTATATATACAGTGCACAGTACTACTTCTCCTGTATATATACAGTGCACAGTACTACTTCTCCTGTATATATACAGTGCACAGTACTACTTCTCCTGTATATATACAGTGCACAGTACTACTTCTCCTGTATATATATACAGTGCACAGTACTACTTCTCCTGTATATATACAGTGCACAGTACTACTTCTCCTGTATATATACAGTGCACAGTACTACTTCTCCTGTATATATGGGCAGTGCACAGTACTACTTCTCCTGTATATATACAGTGCACAGTACTACTTCTCCTGTATATATGGGCAGTGCACAGTACTACTTCTCCTGTATATATATACAGTGCACAGTACTACTTCTCCTGTATATATACAGTGCACAGTACTACTTCTCCTGTATATATACAGTGCACAGTACTACTTCTCCTGTATATATACAGTGCACAGTACTACTTCTCCTGTATATATACAGTGCACAGTACTACTTCTCCTGTATATATATACAGTGCACAGTACTACTTCTCCTGTATATATACAGTGCACAGT
Organism: Engystomops pustulosus; assembly: GCF_040894005.1. Lineage (NCBI taxonomy): Eukaryota > Metazoa > Chordata > Amphibia > Anura > Leptodactylidae > Engystomops > Engystomops pustulosus. Next base: position 16,702 of record NW_027285735.1, on the reverse strand, counting down.
ACTACTTCTCCTGTATATATACAGTGCACAGTACTACTTCTCCTGTATATATATACAGTGCACAGTACTTCTTCTCCTGTATATATACAGTGCACAGTACTACTTCTCCTGTATATATACAGTGCACAGTACTACTTCTCCTGTATATATACAGTGCACAGTACTACTTCTCCTGTATATATATATGGGCAGTGCACAGTACTACTTCTCCTGTATATATATATGGGCAGTGCACAGTACTACTTCTCCTGTATATATCTATGGGCAGTGCACAGTACTACTTCTCCTGTATATATACAGTGCACAGTACTACTTCTCCTGTATATATATATGGGCAGTGCACAGTACTACTTCTCCTGTGTATATATATACAGTGCACAGTACTACTTCTCCTGTATATATATACAGTGCACAGTACTAGTTCTCCTGTATATATACAGTGCACAGTACTACTTCTCCTGTATATATACAGTGCACAGTACTACTTCTCCTGTATATATGGGCAGTGCACAGTACTACTTCTCCTGTATATATACAGTGCACAGTACTACTTCTCCTGTATATATACAGTGCACAGTACTACTTCTCCTGTATACATGGGCAGTGCACAGTACTACTTCTCCTGTATATATGGGCAGTGCACAGTACTACTTCTCCTGTATATATATATACAGTGCACAGTACTACTTCCCCTGTATATATACAGTGCACAGTACTACTTCTCCTGTATATATATACAGTGCACAGTACTACTTCTCCTGTATATATATACAGTGCACAGTACTACTTCTCCTGTATATATATACAGTGCACAGTATTACTTCTCCTGTATATATGGACAGTGCACAGTACTACTTCTCCTGTATATATATACAGTGCACAGTACTACTTCTCCTGTATATATACAGTGCACAGTACTACTTCTCCTGTATATATGGGCAGTGCACAGTACTACTTCTCCTGTATATATACAGTGCACAGTACTACTTCTCCTGTATATATACAGTGCACAGTACTACTTCTCCTGTATATATACAGTGCACAGTACTACTTCTCCTGTATATATACAGTGCACAGTACTACTTCTCCTGTATATATACAGTGCACAGTACTACGTCTCCTGTATATATATACAGTGCACAGTACTACTTCTCCTGTATATATACAGTGCACAGTACTACTTCTCCTGTATATATACACAGTGCACAGTACTACTTCTCCTGTATATATACAGTGCACAGTACTACTTCTCCTGTATATATACAGTGCACAGTACTACTTCTCCTGTATATATACAGTGCACAGTACTACTTCTCCTGTATATATACACAGTGCACAGTACTACTTCTCCTGTATATATATACAGTGCACAGTACTACTTCTCCTGTATATATACAGTGCACAGTACTACTTCTCCTGTATATATACACAGTGCACAGTACTACTTCTCCTGTATATATACAGTGCACAGTACTACTTCTCCTGTATATATACAGTGCACAGTACTACTTCTCCTGTATATATATATATACAGTGCACAGTACTACTTCTCCTGTATATATAGTGCACAGTACTACTTCTCCTGTATATATACAGTGCACAGTACTACTTCTCCTGTATATATAGTGCACAGTACTACTTCTCCTGTATATATACAGTGCACAGTACTACTTCTCCTGTATATATATACAGTGCACAGTACTACTTCTCCTGTATATATATATACAGTGCACAGTACTACTTCTCCTATATATATATACAGTGCACAGTACTACTTCTCCTGTATATATATACAGTGCACAGTACTACTTCTCCTGTATATATACAGTGCACAGTACTACTTCTCCTGTATATATATATATATATATATATATATATATATATACAGTGCACAGTACTACTTCTCCTGTATATATATACAGTGCACAGTACTACTTCTCCTGTATATATATATACAGTGCACAGTACTACTTCTCCTGTATATATACAGTGCACAGTACTACTTCTCCTGTATATATATACAGTGCACAGTACTACTTCCCCTGTATATATGGACGGTGCACAGTACTACTTCTCCTGTATATATATACAGTGCACAGTACTACTTCCCCTGTATATATGGGCAGTGCACAGTACTACTTCTCCTGTGTATATATATACAGTGCACAGTACTACTTCTCCTGTATATATATACAGTGCACAGTACTACTTCTCCTGTATATATACAGTGCACAGTACTACTTCTACTGTGTATATACAGTGCACAGTACTACTTCTCCTGTATATATACAGTGCACAGTACTACTTCTCCTGTATATGTGCACAGTACTACTTCTCCTGTATATATGCACAGTACTACTTCTCCTGTATATATACAGTTCACAGTACTACTTCTCCTGTATATATGGGCAGTGCACAGTACTACTTCTCCTGTATATATACAGTGCACAGTACTACTTCTCCTGTATATATGGGCAGTGCACAGTACTACTTCTCCTGTATATATATACAGTGCACAGTACTACTTCTCCTGTATATATATACAGTGAACAGTACTACTTCTCCTGTATATATACAGTGCACAGTACTACTTCTCCTGTATATATACAGTGCACAGTACTACTTCTCCTGTATATATATACAGTGCACAGTACTACTTCTCCTGTATATATACAGTGCACAGTACTACTTCTCCTGTATATATACAGTGCACAGTACTACTTCTCCTGTGTATATATATATACAGTGCACAGTACTACTTCTCCTGTGTATATATATACAGTGCACAGTACTACTTCTCCTGTATATATACAGTGCACAGTACTACTTCTCCTGTATATATGGGCAGTGCACAGTACTACTTCTCCTGTATATATACAGTGCACAGTACTACTTCTCCTGTATATATGGGCAGTGCACAGTACTACTTCTCCTGTATATATATATACAGTGCACAGTACTACTTCTCCTGTATATATACAGTGCACAGTACTACTTCTCCTGTATATATACAGTGCACAGTACTACTTCTCCTGTATATATACAGTGCACAGTACTACTTCTCCTGTATATATACAGTGCACAGTACTACTTCTCCTGTATATATATACAGTGCACAGTACTACTTCTCCTGTATATATACAGTGCACAGTACTACTTCTCCTGTATATATACAGTGCACAGTACTACTTCTCCTGTATATATATACAGTGCACAGTACTTCTTCTCCTGTATATATACAGTGCACAGTACTACTTCTCCTGTATATATACAGTGCACAGTACTACTTCTCCTGTATATATACAGTGCACAGTACTACTTCTCCTGTATATATACAGTGCACAGTACTACTTCTCCTGTATATATATATGGGCAGTGCACAGTACTACTTCTCCTGTATATATATATGGGCAGTGCACAGTACTACTTCTCCTGTATATATACAGTGCACAGTACTACTTCTCCTGTATATATATATGGGCAGTGCACAGTACTACTTCTCCTGTATATATATATGGGCAGTGCACAGTACTACTTCTCCTGTATATATGGGCAGTGCACAGTACTACTTCTCCTGTATATATACAGTGCACAGTACTACTTCTCCTGTATATATACAGTGCACAGTACTACTTCTCCTGTATATATATACAGTGCACAGTACTACTTCTCCTGTATATATATACAGTGCACAGTACTACTTCTCCTGTATACATGGGCAGTGCACAGTACTACTTCCCCTGTATATATAGGATCCCGTCTCCTGTGTCGCCTCGTCTCCCTGATGACTGTGAGTTGAGATGAGGCTCATTTTCCTGTGAATGATTCTCTCCTCTCGTGGAGCTAAACACATTCTGTGCGGGAGACGCCAAATACAACTGATGAAATTACTGTTTCCACTTGTCAGAATAATCCTATAAAGCAAAGGCTGAAAGAAGAAGCGCAATCAACTGAGACAACGTTAACGCAAACAAGACGACCAATGAGACGCAGGATCCCAGGCGCAATACAGACAGCAGCTGCACAAACATCACCACATCATTTACCAAGAAGAGGAACTTCCCCTAAATACCGCGGTCACAAGGGACACAAGGAGAAACCTATGGTCACTTTGCACAGAACCAGGAGTTAGACTCACCGGCCTAAGGTCACCAGGTACAATGCTAAGAGTCAAGCTCACAAGCCTAATGTCACCAGGTACAATTCTAAGAGCTCACAAGCTTAAGGTCACCAGGTACAATGCTAAGAATCAGGCTCACAAGCCTAAGGTCACCATGTACAATGCTAAAAGGTCACAAGCCTAACGTCACCAGGTACAATTCTAAGAGCTCACAAGCTTAAGGTCACTAGGCACAATGCTAAGAGTCAGGCTCACAAGCCTAAGGTCACCAGGTACAATGCTAAAGGTCACGCTCACAAGCCTAAGGTCGAACAGGTACAATACTAAAAGGCAAAAAAAATAAATACAAGAGGGTGTCCATGGTATAAGTTCACATATCTTTATTTAAACAATTCAAAAACAAGATTAAAAACCATTAAAAAGCACTCACGGTGCATAAGACAAAGAACAAAACATTAGTCCTGGCAAATAAGTCAATCAAATGAAGCAGTGATTTAGACAGAGGATACAACATATGTCCAAGGATAAATTCGAAATAAACAATGGTGTAGAGATTAATTCATGTTACAATAGTATACATCAAATGATAACTATAGGTGCAGAGACAATCAAAGATCCATAGATACCTACATGAACACAGTTTGTTGGTCACATCAAGCCAGGTTCTGTTATTTGTTCTTTGTCTTATGCACCGTGAGTGCTTTTTAATGGTTTTTAATCATGTTTTTGAATTGTTTAAATAAAGATATGTGAACTTATACCATGGACACCCTTTTGTATTTATTTTTTTTTGCCTAGATTTATAACGGGTGTCATTTAAACTACCCTTTCGGCCCTCCTTTTCTTATTGTTAGAGTACAATACTAAAAGCTCACAAGCCTAAGGTCACCAGGAACAATGCTAAGAGTCAGGCTCACAAGCCTAAGGTCAACAGACACATTGCTAAGAGGTCACAAGCCTGAGGTCACCAGGCAGAATTCTGAGAGTCAGGCTCACAAGCCTACGGTCCCCAGGTACAATACTAAGAGCTCACAAGCCTAAGGTCACTAGGTACAATGCTAAGATTCTGGCTCACAATGCTAAGAGGACACAAGCCAAAGGTCACCAGATACAATGCTAAGATTCAGGCTCACAAGCCTATGGTCACCAGGTACAATGCAAAGAGTTCACAAGCCTACGGTCAACAGGCACAATGCTAAGAGTCAGGCTCACAAGCCTAAGGTCGCCAGGGACATTCCTTAGAGGTCACAAGTCTAAAGTCACCAGGTACAATTCTAAGAAGTAACAGGCCTAAGGTCACCAGGCACAATGCTAAGAGTCAGGCTCACAAGCCTGAGGTCACCAGGTACAATACTAAGAGCTCTCAAGCTTGAGGTCACCAGGTAAAATGCTAAGAGGTCACAAGCCTAAGGTCACCAGGTACAATGCTAAGAGGTCACAAGCCTAAGGTCACCAGGAACAATGCTAAGAGTCAGGCTCACAAGCCTAAGGTCACCAGGTACAATGCTAAGAGTCAAGCTCACAAGCCTACGGTCAACAGGCACATTGCTAAGAGGTCACAAGCCTAAGGTCACCAGGTGTAATTCTAAGAGCTCACAAGCCTAAGGTCACTAGGTACAATGCTAAGAGTCTGGCTCACAGGCCTAAGGTCACCAGGTACAATGCTAAAAGTCAGGCTCACAAGCCTAATGTCACCAGGTACAATGTTAAGAGGTAACAAGCCTAAGGTCACCAGGCACAATGCTAAGAGCTCTCAAGCCTGAGGTCACCAGGTACAATGCTAAGATTGAGGCTCACAACCCTAAGGTCACCAGTTACAATGCTAATAGGTCACAAGCCTAAGGTCACCAGGTACAATGCTAAGAGTCAGGCTCACAAGCCTAAGGTCACCAGGTACAATGCAAAGAGTTCACAAGCTTACGGTCAACAGGCACAATGCTAAGAGTCAGGCTCACAAGCCTAGGGTCACCAGGCACATTCCTAAGAGTTCACAAGTCTAAAGTCAACAGGTACAATTCTAAGAACTCACAAGCCTAAGGTCCCCAGGTACAATGCTAAGAGTCAGGCTCACAAGCCTTATGTCACCAGGTACAATGCTAAGAGGTAACAAGCCTAAGGTCACCAGGCACAATGCTAAGAGCTCTAAAGCCTGAGGTCACCAGGTACAATGCTAAGATTCAGGCTCACAAGCCTAAGGTCACCAGGTACAATGCTAAGAAGTCACAAGCCTAAGGTCACCAGGTACAATGCTAAGATTCAGGCTCACAAGCCTAAGGTCACCAGGTACAATGCAAAGAGTTCACAAGCTTACGGTCAACAGGCACAATGCTAAGAGTCAGGCTCACAAGCCTAGGGTCACCAGGCACATTCCTAAGAGTTCGCAAGTCTAAAGTCAACAGGTACAATTCTAAGAACTCACAAGCCTAAGGTCCCCAGGCACAATGCTAAGAGTCAGGCTCACAAGCCTAAGGTCACCAGGTATGATGCTAAGAGTCAAACTCACAAGCCTAAGGTCACCATGTACAACGCTAAGAGGTCAGGCTCACAAGCTTAAGGTCACTAGGTACAATGCTAAGAGCTCTCAAGCCTGAGGTCACCAGGTACAATGCTAAGAGTCAGGCTCACATGTCTAAGGTCACCAGGTACAATGCAAAGAGTTCACAAGCCTTTGGTTAACAGGCACAATGCTAAGAGTCAGGCTCACAAGCCTAAGGTCACCAGGTACAATGCTAAGAGTCAGGCTCACAAGCCTAAGGTCACCAGGCACATTCCTAAGAGGTCACAAGTCTAAAGACACCAGGTACAATTCTAAGAACTCACAAGCCTAAGGTCCCCAGGCACAATGCTAAGAGTCAGGCTCACAAGCCTAAGGTCACCATGTACAATGCTAAGAGGTCAGGCTCACAAGCCTAAGGTCGCCAGGTACAATACTAAGAGCTCACAAGTCTAAGGTCACCAGGTACAATGCTAAGAGTCTGGCTCACAGGCCTAAGGTCACCAGGTACAATGCTAAGAGTCAGGCTTACAAGCCAAATGTCACCAGGTACAATGTTAAGAGGTCACAATCCTAAGGTCACTAGGTACAATGCTAAGAGCTCTCAAGCCTGAGGTCACCAGGTACAATGCTAAGATTCAGGCTCACAACCCTAAAGTCACCAGGTACAATGCTAAGAGGTCACAAGCCTAAGGTCACTAGGTACAATACTATGAGTCAGGCTCACATGTCTAAGGTCACCAGGTACAATGCAAAGAGTTCACAAGCCTACGGTCAACAGGTACAATTCTAAGAACTCACAAGCCTAAGGTCACCAGGCACAATGCTAAGAGTCAGGCTCACAAGCCTAAGGTCGCCAGGTACAATACTAAGAGCTCACAAGCCTAAGGTCACCAGGTACAATGCTAAGGGTGTGGCTCACAGGCCTAAGGTCCCAAGGTAGAATGCTAAGAGTCAGGCTCACAAGCCTAATGTCACCAGGTACAATACTAAGAGGTCACAAGCCTAACGTCACCAGGTACAATGCTAAGAGTCTGGCTCACAAGCCTAATGTCACCAGGTACAATACTAAGAGGTCACAAGCCTAAGGTCACCAGGAACAATGCTAAGAGTCAGGCTCACAAGCCTAAGGTCAACAGACACATTGCTAAGAGGTCACAAGCCTGAGGTCACCAGGCAGAATTCTGAGAGTCAGGCTCACAAGCTTACGGTCCCCAGGTACAATACTAAGAGCTCACAAGCCTAAGGTCACTAGGTACAATGCTAAGATTCTGGCTCACAATGCTAAGAGGACACAAGCCAAAGGTCACCAGATACAATGCTAAGATTCAGGCTCACAAGCCTATGGTCACCAGGTACAATGCAAAGAGTTCACAAGCCTACGGTCAACAGGCACAATGCTAAGAGTCAGGCTCACAAGCCTAAGGTCGCCAGGGACATTCCTTAGAGGTCACAAGTCTAAAGTCACCAGGTACAATTCTAAGAAGTAACAGGCCTAAGGTCACCAGGCACAATGCTAAGAGTCAGGCTCACAAGCCTGAGGTCACCAGGTACAATACTAAGAGCTCTCAAGCTTGAGGTCACCAGGTAAAATGCTAAGAGGTCACAAGCCTAAGGTCACCAGGTACAATGCTAAGAGGTCACAAGCCTAAGGTCACCAGGAACAATGCTAAGAGTCAGGCTCACAAGCCTAAGGTCACCAGGTACAATGCTAAGAGTCAAGCTCACAAGCCTACGGTCAACAGGCACATTGCTAAGAGGTCACAAGCCTAAGGTCACCAGGTGTAATTCTAAGAGCTCACAAGCCTAAGGTCACTAGGTACAATGCTAAGAGTCTGGCTCACAGGCCTAAGGTCACCAGGTACAATGCTAAAAGTCAGGCTCACAAGCCTAATGTCACCAGGTACAATGTTAAGAGGTAACAAGCCTAAGGTCACCAGGCACAATGCTAAGAGCTCTCAAGCCTGAGGTCACCAGGTACAATGCTAAGATTGAGGCTCACAACCCTAAGGTCACCAGTTACAATGCTAATAGGTCACAAGCCTAAGGTCACCAGGTACAATGCTAAGAGTCAGGCTCACAAGCCTAAGGTCACCAGGTACAATGCAAAGAGTTCACAAGCTTACGGTCAACAGGCACAATGCTAAGAGTCAGGCTCACAAGCCTAGGGTCACCAGGCACATTCCTAAGAGTTCACAAGTCTAAAGTCAACAGGTACAATTCTAAGAACTCACAAGCCTAAGGTCCCCAGGTACAATGCTAAGAGTCAGGCTCACAAGCCTTATGTCACCAGGTACAATGCTAAGAGGTAACAAGCCTAAGGTCACCAGGCACAATGCTAAGAGCTCTAAAGCCTGAGGTCACCAGGTACAATGCTAAGATTCAGGCTCACAAGCCTAAGGTCACCAGGTACAATGCTAAGAAGTCACAAGCCTAAGGTCACCAGGTACAATGCTAAGATTCAGGCTCACAAGCCTAAGGTCACCAGGTACAATGCAAAGAGTTCACAAGCTTACGGTCAACAGGCACAATGCTAAGAGTCAGGCTCACAAGCCTAGGGTCACCAGGCACATTCCTAAGAGTTCGCAAGTCTAAAGTCAACAGGTACAATTCTAAGAACTCACAAGCCTAAGGTCCCCAGGCACAATGCTAAGAGTCAGGCTCACAAGCCTAAGGTCACCAGGTACGATGCTAAGAGTCAAACTCACAAGCCTAAGGTTAACAGGCACAATTCTAAGAGTCAGGCTCACAAGCCTAAGGTCGCCAGGTACAATACTAAGAGCTCACAAGCCTAAGGTCACCGGGTACAATGCTAAGAGGTAACAGGCCTAAGGTCACCAGGCACAATGCTAAGAGCTCTCAAGCCTGAGATCACCAGGTGCAATGCTAAGATTCAGGCTCACAACCCTAAGGTCACCAGGTACAATGCTAAGAGGTCACAAGCCTAAGATCACCAGGTACAATGCTAAGAGTCAGACTCACAAGCCTAAGGTCACCAGGTACAATGCAAAGAGTTCACATGCCTACGGTCAACAGGCACAATGCTAAGAGTCAGGCTCACAAGCCTAAGGTCACCAGGCACATTCCTAAGAGGTCACAAGTCTAAAGTCACCAGGCACAATGCTAAGAGTCAGGCTCACAAGCCTAAGGTCACCAGGCACAATGCTAAGAGTCAGGCTCACAAGCCTAAGGTCGCCAGGTACAATACTAAGAGCTCACAAGCCTAAGGTCACCAGGTACAATGCTAAGGGTTTGGCTCAAAGGCCTAAGGTCCCAAGGTAGAATGCTAAGAGTCAGGCTCACAAGCCTGAGGTCACCAGGTACAATACTAAGAGCTCTCAAGCTTGAGGTCACCAGGTAAAATGCTAAGAGGTCACAAGCCTAAGGTCACCAGGTACAATGCTAAGAGGTCACAAGCCTAAGGTCACCAGGAACAATGCTAAGAGTCAGGCTCACAAGCCTAAGGTCACCAGGTACAATGCTAAGAGTCAAGCTCACAAGCCTACGGTCAACAGGCACATTGCTAAGAGGTCACAAGCCTAAGGTCACCAGGTGTAATTCTAAGAGCTCACAAGCCTAAGGTCACTAGGTACAATGCTAAGAGTCTGGCTCACAGGCCTAAGGTCACCAGGTACAATGCTAAAAGTCAGGCTCACAAGCCTAATGTCACCAGGTACAATGTTAAGAGGTAACAAGCCTAAGGTCACCAGGCACAATGCTAAGAGCTCTCAAGCCTGAGGTCACCAGGTACAATGCTAAGATTGAGGCTCACAACCCTAAGGTCACCAGTTACAATGCTAATAGGTCACAAGCCTAAGGTCACCAGGTACAATGCTAAGAGTCAGGCTCACAAGCCTAAGGTCACCAGGTACAATGCAAAGAGTTCACAAGCTTACGGTCAACAGGCACAATGCTAAGAGTCAGGCTCACAAGCCTAGGGTCACCAGGCACATTCCTAAGAGTTCACAAGTCTAAAGTCAACAGGTACAATTCTAAGAACTCACAAGCCTAAGGTCCCCAGGTACAATGCTAAGAGTCAGGCTCACAAGCCTTATGTCACCAGGTACAATGCTAAGAGGTAACAAGCCTAAGGTCACCAGGCACAATGCTAAGAGCTCTAAAGCCTGAGGTCACCAGGTACAATGCTAAGATTCAGGCTCACAAGCCTAAGGTCACCAGGTACAATGCTAAGAAGTCACAAGCCTAAGGTCACCAGGTACAATGCAAAGAGTTCACAAGCTTACGGTCAACAGGCACAATGCTAAGAGTCAGGCTCACAAGCCTAGGGTCACCAGGCACATTCCTAAGAGTTCGCAAGTCTAAAGTCAACAGGTACAATTCTAAGAACTCACAAGCCTAAGGTCCCCAGGCACAATGCTAAGAGTCAGGCTCACAAGCCTAAGGTCACCAGGTACGATGCTAAGAGTCAAACTCACAAGCCTAAGGTTAACAGGCACAATTCTAAGAGTCAGGCTCACAAGCCTAAGGTCGCCAGGTACAATACTAAGAGCTCACAAGCCTAAGGTCACCGGGTACAATGCTAAGAGGTAACAGGCCTAAGGTCACCAGGCACAATGCTAAGAGCTCTCAAGCCTGAGATCACCAGGTGCAATGCTAAGATTCAGGCTCACAACCCTAAGGTCACCAGGTACAATGCTAAGAGGTCACAAGCCTAAGATCACCAGGTACAATGCTAAGAGTCAGGCTCACAAGCCTAAGGTCACCAGGTACAATGCAAAGAGTTCACATGCCTACGGTCAACAGGCACAATGCTAAGAGTCAGGCTCACAAGCCTAAGGTCACCAGGCACATTCCTAAGAGGTCACAAGTCTAAAGTCACCAGGTACAATTCTAAGAACTCACAAGCCTAAGGTCCCCAGGCACAATGCTAAGAGTCAGGCTCACAAGCCTAAGGTCGCCAGGTACAATACTAAGAGCTCACAAGCCTAAGGTCACCAGGTACAATGCTAAGGGTTTGGCTCACAGGCCTAAGGTCCCAAGGTAGAATGCTAAGAGTCAGGCTCACAAGCCTAATGTCACCAGGTACAATACTAAGAGGTCACAAGCCTAACGTCACCAGGTACAATGCTAAGAGTCTGGCTCACAAGCCTAATGTCACCAGGTACAATACTAAGAGGTCACAAGCCTAAGGTCACCAGGTACAATGCTAAGAGTCAGGCTCACAAGCCTAAGGTCACCAGGTACAATGCAAAGAGTTCACAAGCCTATTGTCAACAGGCACAATGCTAAGAGTCAGGCTCACAAACCTACGGTCACCAGGCACATTCCTAAGAGGTCACAAGTCTAAAGTCACCAGGTACAATTCTAAGAACTCACAAGCCTAAGGTCCCCAGGCACAATGCTAAGAGTCAGGCTCACAAGCCTAAGGTCACCATGTACAACGCTAAGAGGTCAGGCTCACAAGCTTAAGGTCACCAGGTACAATGCTAAGAGCTCTCAAGCCTGAGGTCACCAGGTACAATGCTAAGAGTCAGGCTCACAACCCTAAAGTCACCAGTTACAATGCTAATAGGTCACAAGCCTAAGGTCACCAGGTACAATGCTAAGAGTCAGGCTCACATGTCTAAGGTCACCAGGTACAATGCAAAGAGTTCACAAGCCTTTGGTTAACAGGCACAATGCTAAGAGTCAGGCTCACAAGCCTAAGGTCACCAGGTACAATGCTAAGAGTCAGGCTCACAAGCCTAAGGTCACCAGGTACAATGCAAAGAGTTCACATGCCTACGGTCAACAGGCACAATGCTAAGAGTCAGGCTCAGAAGCCTAAGGTCACCAGGCACATTCCTAAGAGGTCACAAGTCTAAAGACACCAGGTACAATTCTAAGAACTCACAAGCCTAAGGTCCCCAGGCACAATGCTAAGAGTCAGGCTCACAAGCCTAAGGTCACCATGTACAATGCTAAGAGGTCAGGCTCACAAGCCTAAGGTCGCCAGGTACAATACTAAGAGCTCACAAGTCTAAGGTCACCAGGTACAATGCTAAGAGTCTGGCTCACAGGCCTAAGGTCACCAGGTACAATGCTAAGAGTCAGGCTTACAAGCCAAATGTCACCAGGTACAATGTTAAGAGGTCACAAGCCTAAGGTCACTAGGTACAATGCTAAGAGCTCTCAAGCCTGAGGTCACCAGGTACAATGCTAAGAGTCAGGCTCACAACCCTAAAGTCACCAGGTACAATGCTAAGAGGTCACAAGCCTAAGGTCACTAGGTACAATACTATGAGTCAGGCTCACATGTCTAAGGTCACCAGGTACAATGCAAAGAGTTCACAAGCCTACGGTCAACAGGTACAATTCTTAGAACTCACAAGCCTAAGGTCACCAGGCACAATGCTAAGAGTCAGGCTCACAAGCCTAAGGTCGCCAGGTACAATACTAAGAGCTCACAAGCCTAAGGTCACCAGGTACAATGCTAAGGGTTTGGCTCACAGGCCTAAGGTCCCAAGGTAGATTGCTAAGAGTCAGGCTCACAAGCCTAATGTCACCAGGTACAATACTAAGAGGTCACAAGCCTAACGTCACCAGGTACAATGCTAAGAGTCTGGCTCACAAGCCTAATGTCACCAGGTACAATACTAAGAGGTCACAAGCCTAAGGTCACCAGGTACAATGCTAAGAGTCAGGCTCACAAGCCTAAGGTCACCAGGTACAATGCAAAGAGTTCACAAGCCTATTGTCAACAGGCACAATGCTAAGAGTCAGGCTCACAAACCTACGGTCACCAGGCACATTCCTAAGAGGTCACAAGTCTAAAGTCACCAGGTACAATTCTAAGAACTCACAAGCCCAAGGTTCCCAGGCACAATGCTAAGAGTCAGGCTCACAAGCCTAAGGTCACCATGCACAACGCTAAGAGGTCAGGCTCACAAGCTTAAGGTCACCAGGTACAATGCTAAGAGCTCTCAAGCCTGAGGTCACCAGGTACAATGCTAAGAGTCAGGCTCACAACCCTAAAGTCACCAGTTACAATGCTAATAGGTCACAAGCCTAAGGTCACCAGGTACAATGCTAAGAGTCAGGCTCACATGTCTAAGGTCACCAGGTACAATGCAAAGAGTTCACAAGCCTTTGGTTAACAGGCACAATGCTAAGAGTCAGGCTCACAAGCCTTAGTTCACCAGGTACAATGCTAAGAGTCAGGCTCACAAGCCTAAGGTCACCGGGTACAATTCTAAGAGTTCACAAGCCTAAGGTCAACAGGAACAATGCTAAGAGTCAGGCTCACAAGCCTGAAGTCACCAGGTACAATGCTAAGACCTCTCAAGCCTGAGGTCACCAGGTACAATGCTAAGAGTCAGGCTCACATGTCTAAGGTCACCAGGTACAATGCAAAGAGGTCACAAGTCTAAAGTCACCAGGTACAATTCTAAGAACTCACAAGCCTAAGGTCCCCAGGCACAATGCTAAGAGTAAAGCTCACAAGCCTAAGGTCGCCAGGTACAATACTAAGAGCTCACAAGCCTAAGGTCACCAGGTACAATGCTAAGTGTTTGGCTCACAGGCCTAAGGTCCCAAGGTAGAATGCTAAGAGTCAGGCTCACAAGCCTAATGTCACCAGGTACAATACTAAGAGTTCACAAGCCTAATGTCACCAGGTACAATACTAAGAGGTCACAAGCCTAAGGTCACCAGGTACAATGCTAAGAGTCAGGCTCACAAGCCTAAGGTCACCAGGTACAATGCAAAGAGTTCACAAGCCTATTGTCAACAGGCACAATGCTAAGAGTCAGGCTCACAAACCTACGGTCACCAGGCACATTCCTAAGAGGTCACAAGTCTAAAGTCACCAGGTACAATTCTAAGAACTCACAAGCCCAAGGTCCCCAGGCACAATGCTAAGAGTCAGGCTCACAAGCCTAAGGTCACCATGCACAACGCTAAGAGGTCAGGCTCACAAGCTTAAGGTCACCAGGTACAATGCTAAGAGCTCTCAAGCCTGAGGTCACCAGGTACAATGCTAAGAGTCAGGCTCACAACCCTAAAGTCACCAGTTACAATGCTAATAGGTCACAAGCCTAAGGTCACCAGGTACAATGCTACGAGTCAGGCTCACATGTCTAAGGTCACCAGGTACAATGCAAAGAGTTCACAAGCCTTTGGTTAACAGGCACAATGCTAAGAGTCAGGCTCACAAGCCTTAGTTCACCAGGTACAATGCTAAGAGTCAGGCTCACAAGCCTAAGGTCACCGGGTACAATTCTAAGAGTTCACAAGCCTAAGGTCAACAGGAACAATGCTAAGAGTCAGGCTCACAAGCCTGAAGTCACCAGGTACAATGCTAAGAGCTCTCAAGCCTGAGGTCACCAGGTACAATGCTAAGAGTCAGGCTCACATGTCTAAGGTCACCAGGTACAATGCAAAGAGTTCACAAGCCTGAAGTCACCAGGTACAATGCTAAGAGCTCTCAAGCCTGAGGTCACCAGGTACAATGCTAAGAGTCAGACTCACAAGCCTAAGATCACCAGGTACAATGCCAGGAAACAAATATAGAAACTCAGTGTCACCATTGAAAATTACCATAAAACCAAGCAATACATTGTAACATACATTTTGGTGCATAAGTTCTAGCAGGTTATAGTACTGAAGGACCTTAGGTTAAATAAGGACAACTCTATGAACTTTACCAGCCAACATTTTTACATTACCAGTATAACCAGTACTAGTATTAGCAGTATAACCAGTACTAGTATTAGCAGTATAACCAGTACTAGTATTAGCAGTATAACCAGTACTAGTATTACCAGTATAACCAGTACTAGTATTACCAGTATAACCAGTACTAGGATTACCAGTATAACCAGTACTAGGATTACCAGTATAACCAGTACTTGTATTACCAGTATAACCAGTACCAGTATTACCAGTATAACCAGTACTAGGATTACCAGTATAACCAGTACTAGGATTACCAGTATAACCAGTACTAGTATTACCAGTATAACCAGTACTAGGATTACCAGTATAACCAGTACCAGTATTACCAGTATAACCAGTACTAGGATTACCAGTATAACCAGTACTAGTATTACCAGTATAACCAGTACTAGTATTACCAGTATAACCAGTACTAGGATTACCAGTATAACCAGTACTAGTATTACCAGTATAACCAGTACTAGTATTACCAGTATAACCAGTACTAGTATTACCAGTATAACCAGTACTAGGATTACCAGTATAACCAGTACTAGGATTACCAGTATAACCAGTACTAGTATTACCAGTATAACCAGTACTAGTATTACCAGTATAACCAGTACTAGGATTACCAGTATAACCAGTACTAGGATAACCAGTATAACCAGTACTAGGATTACCAGTATAACCAGTACTAGTATTACCAGTATAACCAGTACCATTATTACCAGTATAACCAGTACTAGGATTACCAGTATAACCAGTACTAGGATTACCAGTATAACCAGTACTAGTATTACCAGTATAACCAGTACCAGTATTACCAGTATAACCAGTACTAGGATTACCAGTATAACCAGTACTAGGATTACCAGTATAACCAGTACTAGGATTACCAGTATAACCAGTACCAGTATTACCAGTATAACCAGTACTAGGATTACCAGTATAACCAGTACTAGTATTACCAGTATAACCAGTACTAGTATTACCAGTATAACCAGTACCAGTATTACCAGTATAACCAGTACTAGTATTACCAGTATAACCAGTACTAGTATTACCAGTATAACCAGTACCAGTATTACCAGTATAACCAGTACTTGTATTACCAGTATAACCAGTACCAGTATTACCAGTATAACCAGTACTAGGATTACCAGTATAACCAGTACTAGGATTACCAGTATAACCAGTACTAGTATTACCAGTATAACCAGTACTAGGATTACCAGTATAACCAGTACCAGTATTACCAGTATAACCAGTACTAGTATTACCAGTATAACCAGTACTAGTATTACCAGTATAACCAGTACTAGGATTACCAGTATAACCAGTACTAGGATTACCAGTATAACCAGTACTAGTATTACCAGTATAACCAGTACTAGTATTACCAGTATAACCAGTACTAGGATTACCAGTAT